>NW_024058038.1:0-45000 GCF_016432855.1 Salvelinus namaycush
CGAAACATTATGTTGCGAAATGCAGCATTGTATTTATGCCACGCTGGTACTTCAATCAGGAGATAGTTGAGAAGCCACTCTAACCCCCCCCCGGTCATGATGTGTCATGCGCTCCAATATGAAATTGTCCATACATGCGTTCCTCCTTAGCACAGAACAATGCAATAGGTTTTCAACATCCAGAGCTTTTGTGTATTTATTGTGGCTAGTAGGATAGCTGCATGGGAACTGTTGCTGATGATGTATTTGTCAGAAGTCATTGTATTTGTCCGTTTTTTCCCACAAGGCTGAAATATGTGCCCTCGCTTTGAAATGTTAGCAAGGTTTGTTTGTATTTCATCCAACTATCTGTGCTAAAAAGTGATGGCTACAGTATATGTAATTTCTTCCACTTTTTGAGTGAGCCAAAGTTCAAGCTGCTTATCTAATTGGTGAGAATGCAATGTCTGTTTATCAGACTCACTTTGACTTTATATGGTGTACCAAGAGATGTGCCTTCGCTTACGGCCATACCAGCCTGAATACGCCCGATCTCGTCTGATCTCGGAAGCTAAGCAGGGTCGGGCCTGGTTAGTACTTGGATGGGAGACCGCCTGGGAATACCAGGTGCTGTAAGCCTTTTGTCCACTAGGGGGTGTGGCATTATTTCATCAGCAACACTGCCTTGTAGTAAGCATTTGATGCTGAATTGACTAAATGCAGCTTCTATGGGCTAGTCTCCCCTGCCCTTTTAATACGATCAAAGTTCCTTGTGTTGTCAGGGAGCAACTGCCTTTTATTTATAAGACAAATAAGAATATTGTTACTGAATGCAGCTTGTGTGTGCTTTGTGCTCCCTCGCCCTGTTCAAATGATCAAAGGAAATAATGCTGGTGAGGAGTGGAACTGGACTGGTGTCTGATGGCCCTGTGTTTTCCATGTTGGAATTACAACCCTTCTTTTATGGAGTAAATCAAAAGCACAAGAGAATGTGAGATGTTATCGATAATAAATCAATTGGTTTCATGCATTTGTCTGTGTGTGTGTGTGTGTGTGTCTGAATGTGATTGTATTTCGTCATATCGCAAACATTTGTGATATCAGATAGGTTAAGATATTAAAAAGTAATTGGTGATTTTTTCGACAGTGTTGCATGATGGGAATCTAGTGGTTCACTGATATAATCTAGTAAACAAAATAAACTACTTTTTCACCACTCTGTGTGCAAGTGCATTCCTAAACGGCATTTAACGCAGGTCGATGTGATACGATATTATCAGAACACAAAGTGGTTACCGTTAGCGGAAAATGTTGGCACTGGAGAGACTTTTCCTCCACTAAGCAGAAGAGATACCGTGATCAAGAAGGTGGTTCACCCAGTGTGGGGCTCAGCCATTGCACTCTGGCTGTGCTGACCCCTTGCGAATTTTCCAAATGTGGGAATCTCGATTGCATAATTTATGGTAGTGGTCGTTTGCGCTTTACTCTGATGTCTTTGTAAATAATAAACCTTTGCTTGGCGGCAGGCTTGAGGATGACTTGAGTCAACTGACTGTGCTTATGGAGATCTTTGAAGTCAGTTGTGAAAGAGACTTTGTGGACCAATCGAAAGGTGGAAACATTTGTTTGTAGCAAAACATTGTTGGCATTTTGTCGAAACATTATGTTGCGAAATGCAGCATTGTATTTATGCCACGCTGGTACTTCAATCAAGAGATAGTTGAGAAGCCAGTCTAACCCTCCCCCCGGTCATGATGTGTCATGCGCTTCCAATATGAAATTGTCCATACATGCGTTCCTCCTTAGCACAGAACAATGCAATAGGTTTTCAACATCCAGAGCTTTTGTGTATTTATTGTGGCTAGTAGGATAGCTGCATGGGAAACTGTTGCTGATGATGTATTTGTCAGAAGTCATTGTATTTGTCCGTTTTTTCCCACAAGGCTGAAATATGTGCCCTCGCTTTGAAATGTTAGCAAGGTTTGTTTGTATTTCATCCAACTATCTGTGCTAAAAAGTGATGGCTACAGTATATGTAATTTCTTCCACTTTTGGAGTGAGCCAAAGTTCAAGCTGCTTATCTAATTGGTGAGAATGCAATGTCTGTTTATCAGACTCACTTTGACTTTATATGGTGTACCAAGAGATGTGCCTTCGCTTACGGCCATACCAGCCTGAATACGCCCGATCTCGTCTGATCTCGGAAGCTAAGCAGGGTCGGGCCTGGTTAGTACTTGGATGGGAGACCGCCTGGGAATACCAGGTGCTGTAAGCCTTTTGTCCACTAGGGGGTGTGGCATTATTTCATCAGCAACACTGCCTTGTAGTAAGCATTTGATGCTGAATTGACTAAATGCAGCTTCTATGGGCTAGTCTCCCCTGCCCTTTTAATACGATCAAAGTTCCTTGTGTTGTCAGGGAGCAACTGCCTTTTATTTATAAGACAAATAAGAATATTGTTACTGAATGCAGCTTGTGTGTGCTTTGTGCTCCCTCGCCCTGTTCAAATGATCAAAGGAAATAATGCTGGTGAGGAGTGGAACTGGACTGGTGTCTGATGGCCCTGTGTTTTCCATGTTGGAATTACAACCCTTCTTTTATGGAGTAAATCAAAAGCACAAGAGAATGTGAGATGTTATCGATAATAAATCAATTGGTTTCATGCATTTGTCTGTGTGTGTGTGTGTGTGTGTCTGAATGTGATTGTATTTCGTCATATCGCAAACATTTGTGATATCAGATAGGTTAAGATATTAAAAAGTAATTGGTGATTTTTTCGACAGTGTTGCATGATGGGAATCTAGTGGTTCACTGATATAATCTAGTAAACAAAATAAACTACTTTTTCACCACTCTGTGTGCAAGTGCATTCCTAAACGGCATTTAACGCAGGTCGATGTGATACGATATTATCAGAACACAAAGTGGTTACCGTTAGCGGAAAATGTTGGCACTGGAGAGACTTTTCCTCCACTAAGCAGAAGAGATACCGTGATCAAGAAGGTGGTTCACCCAGTGTGGGGCTCAGCCATTGCACTCTGGCTGTGCTGACCCCTTGCGAATTTTCCAAATGTGGGAATCTCGATTGCATAATTTATGGTAGTGGTCGTTTGCGCTTTACTCTGATGTCTTTGTAAATAATAAACCTTTGCTTGGCGGCAGGCTTGAGGATGACTTGAGTCAACTGACTGTGCTTATGGAGATCTTTGAAGTCAGTTGTGAAAGAGACTTTGTGGACCAATCGAAAGGTGGAAACATTTGTTTGTAGCAAAACATTGTTGGCATTTTGTCGAAACATTATGTTGCGAAATGCAGCATTGTATTTATGCCACGCTGGTACTTCAATCAAGAGATAGTTGAGAAGCCAGTCTAACCCTCCCCCCGGTCATGATGTGTCATGCGCTTCCAATATGAAATTGTCCATACATGCGTTCCTCCTTAGCACAGAACAATGCAATAGGTTTTCAACATCCAGAGCTTTTGTGTATTTATTGTGGCTAGTAGGATAGCTGCATGGGAAACTGTTGCTGATGATGTATTTGTCAGAAGTCATTGTATTTGTCCGTTTTTTCCCACAAGGCTGAAATATGTGCCCTCGCTTTGAAATGTTAGCAAGGTTTGTTTGTATTTCATCCAACTATCTGTGCTAAAAAGTGATGGCTACAGTATATGTAATTTCTTCCACTTTTGGAGTGAGCCAAAGTTCAAGCTGCTTATCTAATTGGTGAGAATGCAATGTCTGTTTATCAGACTCACTTTGACTTTATATGGTGTACCAAGAGATGTGCCTTCGCTTACGGCCATACCAGCCTGAATACGCCCGATCTCGTCTGATCTCGGAAGCTAAGCAGGGTCGGGCCTGGTTAGTACTTGGATGGGAGACCGCCTGGGAATACCAGGTGCTGTAAGCCTTTTGTCCACTAGGGGGTGTGGCATTATTTCATCAGCAACACTGCCTTGTAGTAAGCATTTGATGCTGAATTGACTAAATGCAGCTTCTATGGGCTAGTCTCCCCTGCCCTTTTAATACGATCAAAGTTCCTTGTGTTGTCAGGGAGCAACTGCCTTTTATTTATAAGACAAATAAGAATATTGTTACTGAATGCAGCTTGTGTGTGCTTTGTGCTCCCTCGCCCTGTTCAAATGATCAAAGGAAATAATGCTGGTGAGGAGTGGAACTGGACTGGTGTCTGATGGCCCTGTGTTTTCCATGTTGGAATTACAACCCTTCTTTTATGGAGTAAATCAAAAGCACAAGAGAATGTGAGATGTTATCGATAATAAATCAATTGGTTTCATGCATTTGTCTGTGTGTGTGTGTGTGTGTCTGAATGTGATTGTATTTCGTCATATCGCAAACATTTGTGATATCAGATAGGTTAAGATATTAAAAAGTAATTGGTGATTTTTTCGACAGTGTTGCATGATGGGAATCTAGTGGTTCACTGATATAATCTAGTAAACAAAATAAACTACTTTTTCACCACTCTGTGTGCAAGTGCATTCCTAAACGGCATTTAACGCAGGTCGATGTGATACGATATTATCAGAACACAAAGTGGTTACCGTTAGCGGAAAATGTTGGCACTGGAGAGACTTTTCCTCCACTAAGCAGAAGAGATACCGTGATCAAGAAGGTGGTTCACCCAGTGTGGGGCTCAGCCATTGCACTCTGGCTGTGCTGACCCCTTGCGAATTTTCCAAATGTGGGAATCTCGATTGCATAATTTATGGTAGTGGTCGTTTGCGCTTTACTCTGATGTCTTTGTAAATAATAAACCTTTGCTTGGCGGCAGGCTTGAGGATGACTTGAGTCAACTGACTGTGCTTATGGAGATCTTTGAAGTCAGTTGTGAAAGAGACTTTGTGGACCAATCGAAAGGTGGAAACATTTGTTTGTAGCAAAACATTGTTGGCATTTTGTCGAAACATTATGTTGCGAAATGCAGCATTGTATTTATGCCACGCTGGTACTTCAATCAAGAGATAGTTGAGAAGCCAGTCTAACCCTCCCCCCGGTCATGATGTGTCATGCGCTTCCAATATGAAATTGTCCATACATGCGTTCCTCCTTAGCACAGAACAATGCAATAGGTTTTCAACATCCAGAGCTTTTGTGTATTTATTGTGGCTAGTAGGATAGCTGCATGGGAAACTGTTGCTGATGATGTATTTGTCAGAAGTCATTGTATTTGTCCGTTTTTTCCCACAAGGCTGAAATATGTGCCCTCGCTTTGAAATGTTAGCAAGGTTTGTTTGTATTTCATCCAACTATCTGTGCTAAAAAGTGATGGCTACAGTATATGTAATTTCTTCCACTTTTGGAGTGAGCCAAAGTTCAAGCTGCTTATCTAATTGGTGAGAATGCAATGTCTGTTTATCAGACTCACTTTGACTTTATATGGTGTACCAAGAGATGTGCCTTCGCTTACGGCCATACCAGCCTGAATACGCCCGATCTCGTCTGATCTCGGAAGCTAAGCAGGGTCGGGCCTGGTTAGTACTTGGATGGGAGACCGCCTGGGAATACCAGGTGCTGTAAGCCTTTTGTCCACTAGGGGGTGTGGCATTATTTCATCAGCAACACTGCCTTGTAGTAAGCATTTGATGCTGAATTGACTAAATGCAGCTTCTATGGGCTAGTCTCCCCTGCCCTTTTAATACGATCAAAGTTCCTTGTGTTGTCAGGGAGCAACTGCCTTTTATTTATAAGACAAATAAGAATATTGTTACTGAATGCAGCTTGTGTGTGCTTTGTGCTCCCTCGCCCTGTTCAAATGATCAAAGGAAATAATGCTGGTGAGGAGTGGAACTGGACTGGTGTCTGATGGCCCTGTGTTTTCCATGTTGGAATTACAACCCTTCTTTTATGGAGTAAATCAAAAGCACAAGAGAATGTGAGATGTTATCGATAATAAATCAATTGGTTTCATGCATTTGTCTGTGTGTGTGTGTGTGTGTCTGAATGTGATTGTATTTCGTCATATCGCAAACATTTGTGATATCAGATAGGTTAAGATATTAAAAAGTAATTGGTGATTTTTTCGACAGTGTTGCATGATGGGAATCTAGTGGTTCACTGATATAATCTAGTAAACAAAATAAACTACTTTTTCACCACTCTGTGTGCAAGTGCATTCCTAAACGGCATTTAACGCAGGTCGATGTGATACGATATTATCAGAACACAAAGTGGTTACCGTTAGCGGAAAATGTTGGCACTGGAGAGACTTTTCCTCCACTAAGCAGAAGAGATACCGTGATCAAGAAGGTGGTTCACCCAGTGTGGGGCTCAGCCATTGCACTCTGGCTGTGCTGACCCCTTGCGAATTTTCCAAATGTGGGAATCTCGATTGCATAATTTATGGTAGTGGTCGTTTGCGCTTTACTCTGATGTCTTTGTAAATAATAAACCTTTGCTTGGCGGCAGGCTTGAGGATGACTTGAGTCAACTGACTGTGCTTATGGAGATCTTTGAAGTCAGTTGTGAAAGAGACTTTGTGGACCAATCGAAAGGTGGAAACATTTGTTTGTAGCAAAACATTGTTGGCATTTTGTCGAAACATTATGTTGCGAAATGCAGCATTGTATTTATGCCACGCTGGTACTTCAATCAAGAGATAGTTGAGAAGCCAGTCTAACCCTCCCCCCGGTCATGATGTGTCATGCGCTTCCAATATGAAATTGTCCATACATGCGTTCCTCCTTAGCACAGAACAATGCAATAGGTTTTCAACATCCAGAGCTTTTGTGTATTTATTGTGGCTAGTAGGATAGCTGCATGGGAAACTGTTGCTGATGATGTATTTGTCAGAAGTCATTGTATTTGTCCGTTTTTTCCCACAAGGCTGAAATATGTGCCCTCGCTTTGAAATGTTAGCAAGGTTTGTTTGTATTTCATCCAACTATCTGTGCTAAAAAGTGATGGCTACAGTATATGTAATTTCTTCCACTTTTGGAGTGAGCCAAAGTTCAAGCTGCTTATCTAATTGGTGAGAATGCAATGTCTGTTTATCAGACTCACTTTGACTTTATATGGTGTACCAAGAGATGTGCCTTCGCTTACGGCCATACCAGCCTGAATACGCCCGATCTCGTCTGATCTCGGAAGCTAAGCAGGGTCGGGCCTGGTTAGTACTTGGATGGGAGACCGCCTGGGAATACCAGGTGCTGTAAGCCTTTTGTCCACTAGGGGGTGTGGCATTATTTCATCAGCAACACTGCCTTGTAGTAAGCATTTGATGCTGAATTGACTAAATGCAGCTTCTATGGGCTAGTCTCCCCTGCCCTTTTAATACGATCAAAGTTCCTTGTGTTGTCAGGGAGCAACTGCCTTTTATTTATAAGACAAATAAGAATATTGTTACTGAATGCAGCTTGTGTGTGCTTTGTGCTCCCTCGCCCTGTTCAAATGATCAAAGGAAATAATGCTGGTGAGGAGTGGAACTGGACTGGTGTCTGATGGCCCTGTGTTTTCCATGTTGGAATTACAACCCTTCTTTTATGGAGTAAATCAAAAGCACAAGAGAATGTGAGATGTTATCGATAATAAATCAATTGGTTTCATGCATTTGTCTGTGTGTGTGTGTGTGTGTCTGAATGTGATTGTATTTCGTCATATCGCAAACATTTGTGATATCAGATAGGTTAAGATATTAAAAAGTAATTGGTGATTTTTTCGACAGTGTTGCATGATGGGAATCTAGTGGTTCACTGATATAATCTAGTAAACAAAATAAACTACTTTTTCACCACTCTGTGTGCAAGTGCATTCCTAAACGGCATTTAACGCAGGTCGATGTGATACGATATTATCAGAACACAAAGTGGTTACCGTTAGCGGAAAATGTTGGCACTGGAGAGACTTTTCCTCCACTAAGCAGAAGAGATACCGTGATCAAGAAGGTGGTTCACCCAGTGTGGGGCTCAGCCATTGCACTCTGGCTGTGCTGACCCCTTGCGAATTTTCCAAATGTGGGAATCTCGATTGCATAATTTATGGTAGTGGTCGTTTGCGCTTTACTCTGATGTCTTTGTAAATAATAAACCTTTGCTTGGCGGCAGGCTTGAGGATGACTTGAGTCAACTGACTGTGCTTATGGAGATCTTTGAAGTCAGTTGTGAAAGAGACTTTGTGGACCAATCGAAAGGTGGAAACATTTGTTTGTAGCAAAACATTGTTGGCATTTTGTCGAAACATTATGTTGCGAAATGCAGCATTGTATTTATGCCACGCTGGTACTTCAATCAAGAGATAGTTGAGAAGCCAGTCTAACCCTCCCCCCGGTCATGATGTGTCATGCGCTTCCAATATGAAATTGTCCATACATGCGTTCCTCCTTAGCACAGAACAATGCAATAGGTTTTCAACATCCAGAGCTTTTGTGTATTTATTGTGGCTAGTAGGATAGCTGCATGGGAAACTGTTGCTGATGATGTATTTGTCAGAAGTCATTGTATTTGTCCGTTTTTTCCCACAAGGCTGAAATATGTGCCCTCGCTTTGAAATGTTAGCAAGGTTTGTTTGTATTTCATCCAACTATCTGTGCTAAAAAGTGATGGCTACAGTATATGTAATTTCTTCCACTTTTGGAGTGAGCCAAAGTTCAAGCTGCTTATCTAATTGGTGAGAATGCAATGTCTGTTTATCAGACTCACTTTGACTTTATATGGTGTACCAAGAGATGTGCCTTCGCTTACGGCCATACCAGCCTGAATACGCCCGATCTCGTCTGATCTCGGAAGCTAAGCAGGGTCGGGCCTGGTTAGTACTTGGATGGGAGACCGCCTGGGAATACCAGGTGCTGTAAGCCTTTTGTCCACTAGGGGGTGTGGCATTATTTCATCAGCAACACTGCCTTGTAGTAAGCATTTGATGCTGAATTGACTAAATGCAGCTTCTATGGGCTAGTCTCCCCTGCCCTTTTAATACGATCAAAGTTCCTTGTGTTGTCAGGGAGCAACTGCCTTTTATTTATAAGACAAATAAGAATATTGTTACTGAATGCAGCTTGTGTGTGCTTTGTGCTCCCTCGCCCTGTTCAAATGATCAAAGGAAATAATGCTGGTGAGGAGTGGAACTGGACTGGTGTCTGATGGCCCTGTGTTTTCCATGTTGGAATTACAACCCTTCTTTTATGGAGTAAATCAAAAGCACAAGAGAATGTGAGATGTTATCGATAATAAATCAATTGGTTTCATGCATTTGTCTGTGTGTGTGTGTGTGTCTGAATGTGATTGTATTTCGTCATATCGCAAACATTTGTGATATCAGATAGGTTAAGATATTAAAAAGTAATTGGTGATTTTTTCGACAGTGTTGCATGATGGGAATCTAGTGGTTCACTGATATAATCTAGTAAACAAAATAAACTACTTTTTCACCACTCTGTGTGCAAGTGCATTCCTAAACGGCATTTAACGCAGGTCGATGTGATACGATATTATCAGAACACAAAGTGGTTACCGTTAGCGGAAAATGTTGGCACTGGAGAGACTTTTCCTCCACTAAGCAGAAGAGATACCGTGATCAAGAAGGTGGTTCACCCAGTGTGGGGCTCAGCCATTGCACTCTGGCTGTGCTGACCCCTTGCGAATTTTCCAAATGTGGGAATCTCGATTGCATAATTTATGGTAGTGGTCGTTTGCGCTTTACTCTGATGTCTTTGTAAATAATAAACCTTTGCTTGGCGGCAGGCTTGAGGATGACTTGAGTCAACTGACTGTGCTTATGGAGATCTTTGAAGTCAGTTGTGAAAGAGACTTTGTGGACCAATCGAAAGGTGGAAACATTTGTTTGTAGCAAAACATTGTTGGCATTTTGTCGAAACATTATGTTGCGAAATGCAGCATTGTATTTATGCCACGCTGGTACTTCAATCAAGAGATAGTTGAGAAGCCAGTCTAACCCTCCCCCCGGTCATGATGTGTCATGCGCTTCCAATATGAAATTGTCCATACATGCGTTCCTCCTTAGCACAGAACAATGCAATAGGTTTTCAACATCCAGAGCTTTTGTGTATTTATTGTGGCTAGTAGGATAGCTGCATGGGAAACTGTTGCTGATGATGTATTTGTCAGAAGTCATTGTATTTGTCCGTTTTTTCCCACAAGGCTGAAATATGTGCCCTCGCTTTGAAATGTTAGCAAGGTTTGTTTGTATTTCATCCAACTATCTGTGCTAAAAAGTGATGGCTACAGTATATGTAATTTCTTCCACTTTTGGAGTGAGCCAAAGTTCAAGCTGCTTATCTAATTGGTGAGAATGCAATGTCTGTTTATCAGACTCACTTTGACTTTATATGGTGTACCAAGAGATGTGCCTTCGCTTACGGCCATACCAGCCTGAATACGCCCGATCTCGTCTGATCTCGGAAGCTAAGCAGGGTCGGGCCTGGTTAGTACTTGGATGGGAGACCGCCTGGGAATACCAGGTGCTGTAAGCCTTTTGTCCACTAGGGGGTGTGGCATTATTTCATCAGCAACACTGCCTTGTAGTAAGCATTTGATGCTGAATTGACTAAATGCAGCTTCTATGGGCTAGTCTCCCCTGCCCTTTTAATACGATCAAAGTTCCTTGTGTTGTCAGGGAGCAACTGCCTTTTATTTATAAGACAAATAAGAATATTGTTACTGAATGCAGCTTGTGTGTGCTTTGTGCTCCCTCGCCCTGTTCAAATGATCAAAGGAAATAATGCTGGTGAGGAGTGGAACTGGACTGGTGTCTGATGGCCCTGTGTTTTCCATGTTGGAATTACAACCCTTCTTTTATGGAGTAAATCAAAAGCACAAGAGAATGTGAGATGTTATCGATAATAAATCAATTGGTTTCATGCATTTGTCTGTGTGTGTGTGTGTGTCTGAATGTGATTGTATTTCGTCATATCGCAAACATTTGTGATATCAGATAGGTTAAGATATTAAAAAGTAATTGGTGATTTTTTCGACAGTGTTGCATGATGGGAATCTAGTGGTTCACTGATATAATCTAGTAAACAAAATAAACTACTTTTTCACCACTCTGTGTGCAAGTGCATTCCTAAACGGCATTTAACGCAGGTCGATGTGATACGATATTATCAGAACACAAAGTGGTTACCGTTAGCGGAAAATGTTGGCACTGGAGAGACTTTTCCTCCACTAAGCAGAAGAGATACCGTGATCAAGAAGGTGGTTCACCCAGTGTGGGGCTCAGCCATTGCACTCTGGCTGTGCTGACCCCTTGCGAATTTTCCAAATGTGGGAATCTCGATTGCATAATTTATGGTAGTGGTCGTTTGCGCTTTACTCTGATGTCTTTGTAAATAATAAACCTTTGCTTGGCGGCAGGCTTGAGGATGACTTGAGTCAACTGACTGTGCTTATGGAGATCTTTGAAGTCAGTTGTGAAAGAGACTTTGTGGACCAATCGAAAGGTGGAAACATTTGTTTGTAGCAAAACATTGTTGGCATTTTGTCGAAACATTATGTTGCGAAATGCAGCATTGTATTTATGCCACGCTGGTACTTCAATCAAGAGATAGTTGAGAAGCCAGTCTAACCCTCCCCCCGGTCATGATGTGTCATGCGCTTCCAATATGAAATTGTCCATACATGCGTTCCTCCTTAGCACAGAACAATGCAATAGGTTTTCAACATCCAGAGCTTTTGTGTATTTATTGTGGCTAGTAGGATAGCTGCATGGGAAACTGTTGCTGATGATGTATTTGTCAGAAGTCATTGTATTTGTCCGTTTTTTCCCACAAGGCTGAAATATGTGCCCTCGCTTTGAAATGTTAGCAAGGTTTGTTTGTATTTCATCCAACTATCTGTGCTAAA
Source organism: Salvelinus namaycush (assembly GCF_016432855.1). NCBI lineage: Eukaryota > Metazoa > Chordata > Actinopteri > Salmoniformes > Salmonidae > Salvelinus > Salvelinus namaycush. Next base: position 11,797 of record NW_024058038.1, read on the forward strand.
AAGTGATGGCTACAGTATATGTAATTTCTTCCACTTTTGGAGTGAGCCAAAGTTCAAGCTGCTTATCTAATTGGTGAGAATGCAATGTCTGTTTATCAGACTCACTTTGACTTTATATGGTGTACCAAGAGATGTGCCTTCGCTTACGGCCATACCAGCCTGAATACGCCCGATCTCGTCTGATCTCGGAAGCTAAGCAGGGTCGGGCCTGGTTAGTACTTGGATGGGAGACCGCCTGGGAATACCAGGTGCTGTAAGCCTTTTGTCCACTAGGGGGTGTGGCATTATTTCATCAGCAACACTGCCTTGTAGTAAGCATTTGATGCTGAATTGACTAAATGCAGCTTCTATGGGCTAGTCTCCCCTGCCCTTTTAATACGATCAAAGTTCCTTGTGTTGTCAGGGAGCAACTGCCTTTTATTTATAAGACAAATAAGAATATTGTTACTGAATGCAGCTTGTGTGTGCTTTGTGCTCCCTCGCCCTGTTCAAATGATCAAAGGAAATAATGCTGGTGAGGAGTGGAACTGGACTGGTGTCTGATGGCCCTGTGTTTTCCATGTTGGAATTACAACCCTTCTTTTATGGAGTAAATCAAAAGCACAAGAGAATGTGAGATGTTATCGATAATAAATCAATTGGTTTCATGCATTTGTCTGTGTGTGTGTGTGTGTGTCTGAATGTGATTGTATTTCGTCATATCGCAAACATTTGTGATATCAGATAGGTTAAGATATTAAAAAGTAATTGGTGATTTTTTCGACAGTGTTGCATGATGGGAATCTAGTGGTTCACTGATATAATCTAGTAAACAAAATAAACTACTTTTTCACCACTCTGTGTGCAAGTGCATTCCTAAACGGCATTTAACGCAGGTCGATGTGATACGATATTATCAGAACACAAAGTGGTTACCGTTAGCGGAAAATGTTGGCACTGGAGAGACTTTTCCTCCACTAAGCAGAAGAGATACCGTGATCAAGAAGGTGGTTCACCCAGTGTGGGGCTCAGCCATTGCACTCTGGCTGTGCTGACCCCTTGCGAATTTTCCAAATGTGGGAATCTCGATTGCATAATTTATGGTAGTGGTCGTTTGCGCTTTACTCTGATGTCTTTGTAAATAATAAACCTTTGCTTGGCGGCAGGCTTGAGGATGACTTGAGTCAACTGACTGTGCTTATGGAGATCTTTGAAGTCAGTTGTGAAAGAGACTTTGTGGACCAATCGAAAGGTGGAAACATTTGTTTGTAGCAAAACATTGTTGGCATTTTGTCGAAACATTATGTTGCGAAATGCAGCATTGTATTTATGCCACGCTGGTACTTCAATCAAGAGATAGTTGAGAAGCCACTCTAACCCTCCCCCCGGTCATGATGTGTCATGCGCTTCCAATATGAAATTGTCCATACATGCGTTCCTCCTTAGCACAGAACAATGCAATAGGTTTTCAACATCCAGAGCTTTTGTGTATTTATTGTGGCTAGTAGGATAGCTGCATGGGAAACTGTTGCTGATGATGTATTTGTCAGAAGTCATTGTATTTGTCCGTTTTTTCCCACAAGGCTGAAATATGTGCCCTCGCTTTGAAATGTTAGCAAGGTTTGTTTGTATTTCATCCAACTATCTGTGCTAAAAAGTGATGGCTACAGTATATGTAATTTCTTCCACTTTTGGAGTGAGCCAAAGTTCAAGCTGCTTATCTAATTGGTGAGAATGCAATGTCTGTTTATCAGACTCACTTTGACTTTATATGGTGTACCAAGAGATGTGCCTTCGCTTACGGCCATACCAGCCTGAATACGCCCGATCTCGTCTGATCTCGGAAGCTAAGCAGGGTCGGGCCTGGTTAGTACTTGGATGGGAGACCGCCTGGGAATACCAGGTGCTGTAAGCCTTTTGTCCACTAGGGGGTGTGGCATTATTTCATCAGCAACACTGCCTTGTAGTAAGCATTTGATGCTGAATTGACTAAATGCAGCTTCTATGGGCTAGTCTCCCCTGCCCTTTTAATACGATCAAAGTTCCTTGTGTTGTCAGGGAGCAACTGCCTTTTATTTATAAGACAAATAAGAATATTGTTACTGAATGCAGCTTGTGTGTGCTTTGTGCTCCCTCGCCCTGTTCAAATGATCAAAGGAAATAATGCTGGTGAGGAGTGGAACTGGACTGGTGTCTGATGGCCCTGTGTTTTCCATGTTGGAATTACAACCCTTCTTTTATGGAGTAAATCAAAAGCACAAGAGAATGTGAGATGTTATCGATAATAAATCAATTGGTTTCATGCATTTGTCTGTGTGTGTGTGTGTGTCTGAATGTGATTGTATTTCGTCATATCGCAAACATTTGTGATATCAGATAGGTTAAGATATTAAAAAGTAATTGGTGATTTTTTCGACAGTGTTGCATGATGGGAATCTAGTGGTTCACTGATATAATCTAGTAAACAAAATAAACTACTTTTTCACCACTCTGTGTGCAAGTGCATTCCTAAACGGCATTTAACGCAGGTCGATGTGATACGATATTATCAGAACACAAAGTGGTTACCGTTAGCGGAAAATGTTGGCACTGGAGAGACTTTTCCTCCACTAAGCAGAAGAGATACTGTGATCAAGAAGGTGGTTCACCCAGTGTGGGGCTCAGCCATTGCACTCTGGCTGTGCTGACCCCTTGCGAATTTTCCAAATGTGGGAATCTCGATTGCATAATTTATGGTAGTGGTCGTTTGCGCTTTACTCTGATGTCTTTGTAAATAATAAACCTTTGCTTGGCGGCAGGCTTGAGGATGACTTGAGTCAACTGACTGTGCTTATGGAGATCTTTGAAGTCAGTTGTGAAAGAGACTTTGTGGACCAATCGAAAGGTGGAAACATTTGTTTGTAGCAAAACATTGTTGGCATTTTGTCGAAACATTATGTTGCGAAATGCAGCATTGTATTTATGCCACGCTGGTACTTCAATCAAGAGATAGTTGAGAAGCCAGTCTAACCCTCCCCCCGGTCATGATGTGTCATGCGCTTCCAATATGAAATTGTCCATACATGCGTTCCTCCTTAGCACAGAACAATGCAATAGGTTTTCAACATCCAGAGCTTTTGTGTATTTATTGTGGCTAGTAGGATAGCTGCATGGGAAACTGTTGCTGATGATGTATTTGTCAGAAGTCATTGTATTTGTCCGTTTTTTCCCACAAGGCTGAAATATGTGCCCTCGCTTTGAAATGTTAGCAAGGTTTGTTTGTATTTCATCCAACTATCTGTGCTAAAAAGTGATGGCTACAGTATATGTAATTTCTTCCACTTTTTGAGTGAGCCAAAGTTCAAGCTGCTTATCTAATTGGTGAGAATGCAATGTCTGTTTATCAGACTCACTTTGACTTTATATGGTGTACCAAGAGATGTTCCTTCGCTTACGGCCATACCAGCCTGAATACGCCCATCCTGATTGGAGAAGTGACGACAGGTGCGAGTTTTGAGCTGTGAGTGAGTGTTTGCTGGAGAGTGTTTGCTCGAGAGCTATTTTTGTTAATTAATTGGTTTTTGCAATATAATTTATTATTTTCTTCAGTTGAATAGTTTAAAGTTTGGTTAGTCTTCCCCCTTGCAGGTTTTCTGCTTGGGGGAGAGCCTTTTTTGGACCCATTTTTTGATATATTATGACGGACAACATGGCAACGACAAACGGAATGGAAAAGGACAACGAAAATGCGCAACGGAAGAAAAATGAAGATAAAGAAGGAATGAAATATGGAAAAGAATACACGGTGGCAATTGAGTTGGAAGGAGAAGACAAAGTGACGACAATGGAACTACTAAGAGCAATTAAGGAGGTGTGTGGAGAGGTGGTGGGATGCCGAATGAAAGGAGAAAAGAAGTATGAAGTTACGATGAGGAATGAAAAAGGAAAAGAACGGCTAATGGATGGAATACGAATAAAGGACACCAAGATACTGGCGAGAGATATTAATGTGAAGGAAGTGGTGGTGTCGTTCATGAATCTGCCTGTATACATGGAAGACAGTGCTATATTGGGCAAGCTATGTAGCTGGGGTGTATCAGCAGTCTCTGAAATCAGGAGGAGAGTTTGGCCAGGCACGGATATAGCAGATGGCACGAGATACTGCAAAGTCAAATTCACTGATACTGTGAAATCACTGCCGTACTCTACAAAGTTTGATACGCTTGAAGGTGGAGAGTACTTTAGAGTCATGCATGATAAGCAGGTCAGAGTTTGTAGGCTTTGTATTCAGCCTGGGCATATTGTGAAGGACTGCCCTGAATTTAAATGTTATAAGTGCGGGAAGCAAGGGCATTATGCAAGAGAATGTGTAGGTGGAAAGGAAAGGGCATTTTGCGAAGGATGTCGCATGAGAGCTGACGAGTGCAAATGTGGAGAGGTTGTGAATGAGGAGGGGAGCCAGGATCTTTTTGTGGAGGCTGATGTATCACCCCGAGTAGAAGAAGACGATGGAGGAGAAGACGTGGTGGAGGGAGGAGAGACGGAGAAAAGAAGAGGGGAAAAGATGGAACAGAAGACGGAGGAAATAGGAGGCAGTATGGATTCAGAGATAAGAAGAGGGAGTTTTCAGGAGGAGGACGGGAGTGGGATGGGTGGAGGCACTGGGGACTCACAGTTTTTGGGGGGGGCCTCGGGCTATGTGGGTGCTTCGGAAGGAGGTGAAGTGGAGGGGAGTGGGATGCTGACAACTATACAGGAGACGCAAATGGATACAAGCAGCACAACAGGCACAGGAAAGAAGAATTCGAGTTGGTTGGAAGAGATGGATTTAGAGGCAATTTCAGATTCAGAAGACATGGAAAAGATTGATAGAGCAAGGGTAAGCTACAGGAAGAGGAAAGTGGCGTTGGAGGTGAAAAAGGACGAAAAAGGAAGAAAACATGACAAAAGGTAGAGGAAAATGAGAAAATATATTTTCTTATTATTATTTATTGGAATGGTTAATTGTATGTCAATCAATGCGAATGGTTTAAGAACAATGGAAAAATTTCAAAGAATAGTTAAAATGAAGAATTCGGATATTTTATGCCTGCAAGAAACACATTGGGACAATGTATGTATTTTAGAAGTAAAAAAAATATGGAGAGATTTTATTTTTGTTAACAATGGCAGGGGGAATTCAAGTGGGGTTGCTATTTTATTGAGGAAGGATGTGGTGGATAATGTGAAACAGATATATAATGATAATAATGGGAGGATTTTAATTGTAGATTTTGAATATATGAGTAGGGTTTTTAGAATTATAAATATTTATGCGCCTAATACTGAAATAGAGCGCAAAGATTTATTTTTAGAAATAGGAAAATGGTGTGAGGGAAACTGTATTGTAGTTGGGGATTTTAATGTTAAAATGGATAGACTGGATATGACAAGAGGAGCTATTTTTAGAAGTGATGTATCTAGGGGGGTTTTAAAGAAGATGATGATAGAAAAAGGAATGATTGATATATGGAGGGATGAGAATCCGTACAAGAGAGAATTTTCTAGAAGGCAGGTGGTTTTAGGGGAGTTGAAACAGACACGGATAGATCTGGTTTTAGTAAATGAAGGGTTAAGGAATTTTATGAAGGATATTAAGTATATTTTTACAACTTTTAGTGATCATGCTGGGTTAACATTTTCGGTGGGGTTAGATAGGGAGGGGAAAGGGGGGGGAGTGTGGTGTATGAATGCAAGGTATCTAGGTGATGAGGAATATGGAATACAACTTAAATCTTTGATAGAACATGAAATGGAGGATAAGCAAAAAGGGAATGATAAGTGCCAGTGGTGGGAAAATGTTAAGAAAAAAATAAAAGATTTTAGTATTAGATATGCAAGGAAGAAAAGGAGTAGGATGACAAGAGAAGAAAATTATTTAAGAGCAAAATTGAATGAAGAAATGAGGAAATGTGATATTGATCCTATTTATAATATTGAAAGGTTTTTAGATTTAAAGGCACAATTGAGCAAATGTGAAATAGATAAATGTAAGGGGGCATCTATTAGAAGTAGGGCAAAGTATGTTTTAGAAGGGGAGAAATGTACGTCTTTTTTTCTTGGTTTAGAGAAAACTAAACAGACGAAATCATATATTAGTGAGATAGAAAATGTAAAGGGTGAAGTGGTAAATGATTATGTTGAGATATTAGAAACTGTACAGAATTTTTATAAGGATTTATTTAAGAAAGGGGAGGTGGATGAAGAGTGTGTAAAGGAGATTTTAGGTAGTGTGGATGTGCAAATTGGTGTTGAGGAAAAGCAAATATGTGATAGGAAGATAACAGTGGATGAAGTGAAAGATGCAATTAAGGGATTACAAATAAATAAAAGTCCTGGAGTAGATGGACTAATTGCAGAGTTTTACAAAATGTATGAAAGTTTTTTAGCACCGATTTTAATGGAAGTGTATCAATATATGGAAGATAATAATACTGTTTCAGACTCCATGGTGACAGGACTGATATCGGTTTTATATAAAAATAAGGGGAGCAAAATGAAATTAGAAAATTATAGGCCAATTAGTTTATTAAATTCAGATTATAAGATTTTAGCTAAGATATTGGCGAATAGGATGAAGATGGTTTTAAATGATATTATAGCACCTACACAAAATTATAGTGTGCCTGGAAGAGACATAGCTGATACCATCATTACACTTAGAGATGTGATAAATAAAATGAATAGCGATAAGAGAGGGGGAATTGTTTTAAGTATAGATTTTAATAAAGCTTTTGACAGGGTGGAACATGATTTTATGTTTAGGGTACTGGAAAAATATGGGTTTGGAAATAGAATAATAGGATGGATAAAATTATTATATAGAAAGGCAAAAAGTAGGGTAAAATGTAATGGGGTTTTAACAGATTCTTTTATTCTTGAGAGATCAGTGAGACAGGGGTGCCCTTTATCAGCATTACTGTATGTTTTATCGGTAGAACCCTTAGCGGCATACCTTAAAAAAGATCATTTTATAAATTGTGTAGAGACTCCGCAAGGAGGTTTTAGTTTAATTCATCAATATGCAGACGATACCACAATAACAGTTAGAGATGAGGAAAGTGTTAAAAGGGTGATGGAGTGTTTTAAAGTATATGAGAAAGCCTCAGGAGCAAAAGTGAATATGGAGAAGTCAGTAATAATGTATGTTGGGAAGATTAATGAGGAGATTTTTCCTTTTAAAATGGTAAATGATTATTTTAAGGTGTTAGGTGTGTTTTTAGGGGTGAAGGAACAGGAAGCTAGGGATATGACATGGAGTGGGGTTATAAACAAAGTTAGGAAGGTGGTAAATATGTGGAGGGGGAGGTCTTTGAAATTAAAAGGGAAAGTAATTGTCATAAATTCATTGTTGATGTCAATTTTTATTTATGTAATGAATGTTTTGGATATGCCAGAATGGGTTTTATCTGAAATGAATAAAATTGTAGTTGATTTTTTATGGGAAGGGAAGGGGGTGAAAATAGCTTTTAAAACTTTGATTGCAGGTTATGAGGAGGGGGGCTTGAAGTTGGTGGATTTAAATGTGAGGAAAACAGCAATTAGAGTCAAAATGGTACGTAAATATTTATATGGGGAATTAGATTATGGATGGAAAAGATTTTTTAAGGAGTATTTGCAGGAGGTTGGGAGGATGGGGGACAATGGTTTATTGATGTGTATGAAAAAGGAAATGTTAGGTAATATACCTTTGTTTTATAGAGAAGTGTTTGAGGCTTGGGGGGAGTTTTTACCAAATATTTATTATGAGTGTACCATTTTAGACAATATTTTAAATCAGCCAATTTTTTTAAATCCCAAGATACAGTATAATAATAAGATGTTGTTTTGTAAATATTTTATGAGGGCTGGGATGAGACAGATTGGGGACATCTTATATGAGGTAATTCCGGGGTTCCTTCCAAGTCAGGCAATATTTGATAATGTGGTTGAAGAAAATGATGAAATAAGTAGAACTACTGTGGAGAACATGTATAAGAGAATATTAGGATGTCTTCCTGGGGAGTGGGGTGTTTTAATAAATAAAGAGGTGGCAACAAGAGCTAGGGGTTTACCGGTTTTATATTATGAAGGTAATGGGAAGAAGCATGATTTGTCAGGTTTGAAAGTTAAAAAAGTTTATGAAAAATGTATTTTAAGAGAGATAAAAACTCCTGCTTCGGAAAAAGTGTGGTCTAGGGTGTTTGCAAATATAGATGTAAAATCAATATGGAAGAATGTAAATGTAAAATATAATTCTATAGAATGTGAAGACAATGATTTTAAAATGAAACATAATAGAATTTTTACGAACGTGGTTTTACATCAAATAAATAGAGATATTAAAAGAGAATGTGATATTTGTGGTACGGGGGTGGAAAATTTTATGCACTTTTTTGTTGAATGTAGTAGATTAGATGAGTTTCATAAGTTTTTAAAGGGGATTTTAGTACAACAGTGGGGAGAAGAGATTGTTGCTGGGGTTGAGTGGAGGAGGTTGTTTCTTTTTGGTTTAACTGGGAAAAGCAAAGTTATTAATTTTAATTTGATGAATTTTGTTCTTAGTCATGCCAGATACGCTGTAAGACTAAGAAGGAATTTGGGACATTATGAAGGGAAAATTGTGAGTGTAGAGGTTTTATTTAGAAGTATGTTAGAGAAAGATATAGAAGTAATATATAAATATGGTGGATGTAATTTTGAAAAATTGTTTGTGTGGGGGAGCAATTTTATTGAAATTGAGTCGAATGGAAAACTTGTTTTTAATTATTAATTGGTTTTGGTGGATGATTGTGTTTCTAATAGGTTTTATTTTCTTTTCTTTTTTTGATTTTGTAAAAGGATGAATTGTTCAACCTTTTGATTGTTGATTGAATGTTGTAAATGTTATGTGTTTCTTCATAATAAAAGAAAAAAAAAAAAAAAAAATACGCCCGATCTCGTCCGATCTCGGAAGCTAAGCAGGGTCGGGCCTGGTTAGTACTTGGATGGGAGACCGCCTGGGAATACCAGGTGCTGTAAGCTTTTTGCTCCAGTAGAGGGTTCTCTTGTGTCATGCGTGGAGCAACTGCCTTTTATTTATCACCCTAATAATATCATGTCTTTTATTGGACTAAATGCAGTTTGTTAGTGCTTCCCTGCCCTGCCCTGATCAAATCAAATAATGGACCGTGCGTTTCCCTCAAAATGTAGGCAGTACATTCAGCATTTGTTTTTAGGCTAGGAGACTGTCAATGTCTGTAGTCCGTTAGGGCCCTGTAAAATCCCTTCAATGTTTTGCCTGATCCCCCCCCCCCCCCCAAATTCCCCCTTTTCTCCATTTACTTTTCCCCGTTCGTCCCTGTTTCTGCAGGTTTTCGCTCTCAAAATAAACCTTTTTTATTAATAGAAAAACAACACGATTGGATGTCCATGACAATGTTTAAACCCTATCAGGAGACCACTTTTGTAGTTACCCTTAAACGCAAGTGTGCGCCAGGAAGAGACCTTAGTTTGGTTAAGCGGTGTTGCTGTAGCGCTCGTGTTGTAGCGCTCGTGTTATTGCGGAGTTTGCAAAACAAATGGCCACTGGATTGATGCAAATAATCATGATATAATTCTGCCAGGCTGGCATAGGCTACTTTGCAGTTAACTTTTAATTGAGAAGGTTTTGGGGGAAGCCTTTCCTTTTCTACCAGAAGAAGGTTATATCATTAGCCTCATAAGCTAACGGCTACACAAAGTGTAGACATGCGCGCGCTCCGCACGCATGCGCACAGAAACTGGGCAGTCCTGTGCCGTTTCTGAAAGTTGCGTGGAAATACGAATCACTGATGCATTTTGTTCATGTCTTATGATTCACTTGGGCAAATGAATGCATTTTCTAACAAGTTGAAGGGATTTAGTTGACTTCCTCCTTAGTTCAAAACATTTTTGAATAATGTTGAATTTCTGTTTGAATGTCTGGATTCCGTGCCGTATTTTATAGGGCCCTAGTCCATGAAGTTGTCATAAGTGTCAACATAGGATATGCCCCCCCCCCCCCCCCCCAAGAGTGAAATATATGGCCTGGAAATGTAAGCAAGGTTTGAGCTTTTTCAGTGTGTTGAGTCACAACGTGGACATTCCTCTGTCTCCCGATGAGTGAGCGACACATTGCCTTTATATAGTGTACCAAGAGTTTGCCCTTCGCTTACGGCCATACCAGCCTGAATACGCCCATCCTGATTGGAGAAGTGACGACAGGTGCGAGTGTCTGAGCTGTGAGTGAGTGTTTGCTGGAGAGTGTTTGCTCGAGAGCTATTTTTGTTAATTAATTGGTTTTTGCAATATAATTTATTATTTTCTTCAGTTGAATAGTTTAAAGTTTGGTTAGTCTTCCCCCTTGCAGGTTTTCTGCTTGGGGGAGAGCCTTTTTTGGACCCATTTTTTGATATATTATGACGGACAACATGGCAACGACAAACGGAATGGAAAAGGACAACGAAAATGCGCAACGGAAGAAAAATGAAGATAAAGAAGGAATGAAATATGGAAAAGAATACACGGTGGCAATTGAGTTGGAAGGAGAAGACAAAGTGACGACAATGGAACTACTAAGAGCAATTAAGGAGGTGTGTGGAGAGGTGGTGGGATGCCGAATTAAAGGAGAAAAGAAGTATGAAGTTACGATGAGGAATGAAAAAGGAAAAGAACGGCTAATGGATGGAATACGAATAAAGGACACCAAGATACTGGCGAGAGATATTAATGTGAAGGAAGTGGTGGTGTCGTTCATGAATCTGCCTGTATACATGGAAGACAGTGCTATATTGGGCAAGCTATGTAGCTGGGGTGTATCAGCAGTCTCTGAAATCAGGAGGAGAGTTTGGCCAGGCACGGATATAGCAGATGGCACGAGATACTGCAAAGTCAAATTCACTGATACTGTGAAATCACTGCCGTACTCTACAAAGTTTGATACGCTTGAAGGTGGAGAGTACTTTAGAGTCATGCATGATAAGCAGGTCAGAGTTTGTAGGCTTTGTATTCAGCCTGGGCATATTGTGAAGGACTGCCCTGAATTTAAATGTTATAAGTGCGGGAAGCAAGGGCATTATGCAAGAGAATGTGTAGGTGGAAAGGAAAGGGCATTTTGCGAAGGATGTCGCATGAGAGCTGACGAGTGCAAATGTGGAGAGGTTGTGAATGAGGAGGGGAGCCAGGATCTTTTTGTGGAGGCTGATGTATCACCCCGAGTAGAAGAAGACGATGGAGGAGAAGACGTGGTGGAGGGAGGAGAGACGGAGAAAAGAAGAGGGGAAAAGATGGAACAGAAGACGGAGGAAATAGGAGGCAGTATGGATTCAGAGATAAGAAGAGGGAGTTTTCAGGAGGAGGACGGGAGTGGGATGGGTGGAGGCACTGGGGACTCACAGTTTTTGGGGGGGGCCTCGGGCTATGTGGGTGCTTCGGAAGGAGGTGAAGTGGAGGGGAGTGGGATGCTGACAACTATACAGGAGACGCAAATGGATACAAGCAGCACAAAAGGCACAGGAAAGAAGAATTCGAGTTGGTTGGAAGAGATGGATTTAGAGGCAATTTCAGATTCAGAAGACATGGAAAAGATTGATAGAGCAAGGGTAAGCTACAGGAAGAGGAAAGTGGCGTTGGAGGTGAAAAAGGACGAAAAAGGAAGAAAACATGACAAAAGGTAGAGGAAAATGAGAAAATATATTTTCTTATTATTATTTATTGGAATGGTTAATTGTATGTCAATCAATGCGAATGGTTTAAGAACAATGGAAAAATTTCAAAGAATAGTTCAAATGAAGAATTCGGATATTTTATGCCTGCAAGAAACACATTGGGACAATGTATGTATTTTAGAAGTAAAAAAAATATGGAGAGATTTTATTTTTGTTAACAATGGCAGGGGGAATTCAAGTGGGGTTGCTATTTTATTGAGGAAGGATGTGGTGGATAATGTGAAACAGATATATAATGATAATAATGGGAGGATTTTAATTGTAGATTTTGAATATATGAGTAGGGTTTTTAGAATTATAAATATTTATGCGCCTAATACTGAAATAGAGCGCAAAGATTTATTTTTAGAAATAGGAAAATGGTGTGAGGGAAACTGTATTGTAGTTGGGGATTTTAATGTTAAAATGGATAGACTGGATATGACAAGAGGAGCTATTTTTAGAAGTGATGTATCTAGGGGGGTTTTAAAGAAGATGATGATAGAAAAAGGAATGATTGATATATGGAGGGATGAGAATCCGTACAAGAGAGAATTTTCTAGAAGGCAGGTGGTTTTAGGGGAGTTGAAACAGACACGGATAGATCTGGTTTTAGTAAATGAAGGGTTAAGGAATTTTATGAAGGATATTAAGTATATTTTTACAACTTTTAGTGATCATGCTGGGTTAACATTTTCGGTGGGGTTAGATAGGGAGGGGAAAGGGGGGGGAGTGTGGTGTATGAATGCAAGGTATCTAGGTGATGAGGAATATGGAATACAACTTAAATCTTTGATAGAACATGAAATGGAGGATAAGCAAAAAGGGAATGATAAGTGCCAGTGGTGGGAAAATGTTAAGAAAAAAATAAAAGATTTTAGTATTAGATATGCAAGGAAGAAAAGGAGTAGGATGACAAGAGAAGAAAATTATTTAAGAGCAAAATTGAATGAAGAAATGAGGAAATGTGATATTGATCCTATTTATAATATTGAAAGGTTTTTAGATTTAAAGGCACAATTGAGCAAATGTGAAATAGATAAATGTAAGGGGGCATCTATTAGAAGTAGGGCAAAGTATGTTTTAGAAGGGGAGAAATGTACGTCTTTTTTTCTTGGTTTAGAGAAAACTAAACAGACGAAATCATATATTAGTGAGATAGAAAATGTAAAGGGTGAAGTGGTAAATGATTATGTTGAGATATTAGAAACTGTACAGAATTTTTATAAGGATTTATTTAAGAAAGGGGAGGTGGATGAAGAGTGTGTAAAGGAGATTTTAGGTAGTGTGGATGTGCAAATTGGTGTTGAGGAAAAGCAAATATGTGATAGGAAGATAACAGTGGATGAAGTGAAAGATGCAATTAAGGGATTACAAATAAATAAAAGTCCTGGAGTAGATGGACTAATTGCAGAGTTTTACAAAATGTATGAAAGTTTTTTAGCACCGATTTTAATGGAAGTGTATCAATATATGGAAGATAATAATACTGTTTCAGACTCCATGGTGACAGGACTGATATCGGTTTTATATAAAAATAAGGGGAGCAAAATGAAATTAGAAAATTATAGGCCAATTAGTTTATTAAATTCAGATTATAAGATTTTAGCTAAGATATTGGCGAATAGGATGAAGATGGTTTTAAATGATATTATAGCACCTACACAAAATTATAGTGTGCCTGGAAGAGACATAGCTGATACCATCATTACACTTAGAGATGTGATAAATAAAATGAATAGCGATAAGAGAGGGGGAATTGTTTTAAGTATAGATTTTAATAAAGCTTTTGACAGGGTGGAACATGATTTTATGTTTAGGGTACTGGAAAAATATGGGTTTGGAAATAGAATAATAGGATGGATAAAATTATTATATAGAAAGGCAAAAAGTAGGGTAAAATGTAATGGGGTTTTAACAGATTCTTTTATTCTTGAGAGATCAGTGAGACAGGGGTGCCCTTTATCAGCATTACTGTATGTTTTATCGGTAGAACCCTTAGCGGCATACCTTAAAAAAGATCATTTTATAAATTGTGTAGAGACTCCGCAAGGAGGTTTTAGTTTAATTCATCAATATGCAGACGATACCACAATAACAGTTAGAGATGAGGAAAGTGTTAAAAGGGTGATGGAGTGTTTTAAAGTATATGAGAAAGCCTCAGGAGCAAAAGTGAATATGGAGAAGTCAGTAATAATGTATGTTGGGAAGATTAATGAGGAGATTTTTCCTTTTAAAATGGTAAATGATTATTTTAAGGTGTTAGGTGTGTTTTTAGGGGTGAAGGAACAGGAAGCTAGGGATATGACATGGAGTGGGGTTATAAACAAAGTTAGGAAGGTGGTAAATATGTGGAGGGGGAGGTCTTTGAAATTAAAAGGGAAAGTAATTGTCATAAATTCATTGTTGATGTCAATTTTTATTTATGTAATGAATGTTTTGGATATGCCAGAATGGGTTTTATCTGAAATGAATAAAATTGTAGTTGATTTTTTATGGGAAGGGAAGGGGGTGAAAATAGCTTTTAAAACTTTGATTGCAGGTTATGAGGAGGGGGGCTTGAAGTTGGTGGATTTAAATGTGAGGAAAACAGCAATTAGAGTCAAAATGGTACGTAAATATTTATATGGGGAATTAGATTATGGATGGAAAAGATTTTTTAAGGAGTATTTGCAGGAGGTTGGGAGGATGGGGGACAATGGTTTATTGATGTGTATGAAAAAGGAAATGTTAGGTAATATACCTTTGTTTTATAGAGAAGTGTTTGAGGCTTGGGGGGAGTTTTTACCAAATATTTATTATGAGTGTACCATTTTAGACAATATTTTAAATCAGCCAATTTTTTTAAATCCCAAGATACAGTATAATAATAAGATGTTGTTTTGTAAATATTTTATGAGGGCTGGGATGAGACAGATTGGGGACATCTTATATGAGGTAATTCCGGGGTTCCTTCCAAGTCAGGCAATATTTGATAATGTGGTTGAAGAAAATGATGAAATAAGTAGAACTACTGTGGAGAACATGTATAAGAGAATATTAGGATGTCTTCCTGGGGAGTGGGGTGTTTTAATAAATAAAGAGGTGGCAACAAGAGCTAGGGGTTTACCGGTTTTATATTATGAAGGTAATGGGAAGAAGCATGATTTGTCAGGTTTGAAAGTTAAAAAAGTTTATGAAAAATGTATTTTAAGAGAGATAAAAACTCCTGCTTCGGAAAAAGTGTGGTCTAGGGTGTTTGCAAATATAGATGTAAAATCAATATGGAAGAATGTAAATGTAAAATATAATTCTATAGAATGTGAAGACAATGATTTTAAAATGAAACATAATAGAATTTTTACGAACGTGGTTTTACATCAAATAAATAGAGATATTAAAAGAGAATGTGATATTTGTGGTACGGGGGTGGAAAATTTTATGCACTTTTTTGTTGAATGTAGTAGATTAGATGAGTTTCATAAGTTTTTAAAGGGGATTTTAGTACAACAGTGGGGAGAAGAGATTGTTGCTGGGGTTGAGTGGAGGAGGTTGTTTCTTTTTGGTTTAACTGGGAAAAGCAAAGTTATTAATTTTAATTTGATGAATTTTGTTCTTAGTCATGCCAGATACGCTGTAAGACTAAGAAGGAATTTGGGACATTATGAAGGGAAAATTGTGAGTGTAGAGGTTTTATTTAGAAGTATGTTAGAGAAAGATATAGAAGTAATATATAAATATGGTGGATGTAATTTTGAAAAATTGTTTGTGTGGGGGAGCAATTTTATTGAAATTGGGTCGAATGGAAAACTTGTTTTTAATTATTAATTGGTTTTGGTGGATGATTGTGTTTCTAATAGGTTTTATTTTCTTTTCTTTTTTTGATTTTGTAAAAGGATGAATTGTTCAACCTTTTGATTGTTGATTGAATGTTGTAAATGTTATGTGTTTCTTCATAATAAAAGAGAAAAAAAGAAATACGCCCGATCTCGTCCGATCTCGGAAGCTAAGCAGGGTCGGGCCTGGTTAGTACTTGGATGGGAGACCGCCTGGGAATACCAGGTGCTGTAAGCTTTTTGCTCCAGTAGAGGGTTCTCTTGTGTCATGCGTGGAGCAACTGCCTTTTATTTATCACCCTAATAATATCATGTCTTTTATTGGACTAAATGCAGTTTGTTAGTGCTTCCCTGCCCTGCCCTGATCAAATCAAATAATGGACCGTGCGTTTCCCTCAAAATGTAGGCAGTACATTCAGCATTTGTTTTTAGGCTAGGAGACTGTCAATGTCTGTAGTCCGTTAGGGCCCTGTAAAATCCCTTCAATGTTTTGCCTGATCCCCCCCCCCCCCAAATTCCCCCTTTTCTCCATTTACTTTTCCCCGTTCGTCCCTGTTTCTGCAGGTTTTCGCTCTCAAAATAAACCTTTTTTATTAATAGAAAAACAACACGATTGGATGTCCATGACAATGTTTAAACCCTATCAGGAGACCACTTTTGTAGTTACCCTTAAACGCAAGTGTGCGCCAGGAAGTGTAAGGAATTGTATTAGATATTGGTAACTTGTTTTAACAACTTCTCAACATTAGCTATGGTTGACACAATATACACACTCCCTTTTATATTGGACATAAGCTGGACTCATTGGACACATGCACGACACCCACAACTCCCCTCCCCCATGACAATCACTCAGACACACACAACTCAGGGTTGGAGCTCCAGACAAAGAACTACCTCAGGAACCAATGGAACGTGGACACCAGGCCTGTACAGGACTACCCAAGACCCAGATCGTCCAATCGGAAGGCCAGGCTCGCAGATCAACCTACTTTGCTTGTTGTCTATATATAAAACTGTAATACTGTGGAAACTCTCTCTTTTCCTGACGACCCCATACGGATCAGATAGAAAGAGCCGTGCTGCACGCTTTGCATAATATTTTTACACTTGAATAAACCTGCCTTATTATAAAATTATCCACCTCGTCCTATGTCTCCACTTGGTCTCCTGTCTCAAGTAAAACGAATTATCAACAGACTTGGTAGCAGAGGATGGTTAAAACATATTTGAATTCGGCCCAATAGAAAATTCATCGGACAGGAGACGAGAGGGAGAAAGATTCAAGAAGGAGAGGTGACCCGCTCGAGGGAGACGTCGGCGATTCAACTCACCCAGGAAACTGATCAAAGAGCTCGAAAATATTAAGGTAAGCAGAGCCGGTTTAATCAAAATCTGCATATTGTATTATAGCCAATATCTAAATTTAATGATCAGAAGTACTGAGGTGAGTGAATTGTTGCTAAATTTATGTGGAATTGTTTAGAATCTAAGGCATTGTGTAAAGATATTTGCGAAGTATAAAATCAAGTCGAATTAGTAATCTGGAACTAGTTGAATTATTCTTCAACTAGGAGTATCGGGGATAAATCTAAGCTTGAGGCTGATCAAGTCGAATTAGTAATCTGGAACTAGTTGAATTGTTCTTCAACTAGGAGTATCGGGGATAAACCTAAGCTTGACGCCGTTCAAGTCGAATTAGTAATCTGGGACTAGTGGACATGGCACACCACTAGGAGCATCGGGGATAAATCTAAGCTTGATATAGGAGTAATGGTATTAAACTTGAAACTCAAAGTGTTGAAATGTAATGTAGCCTGTTCAAGTCGTATTAGTAATCTGAGGCTAGTGGATATGGCACTCCACTAGAAGCATCGGTGATAAATCTAAGCTTGGCGTATTGGGATTCAAGTCGCATTAGTAATCTGGGACTAGTCGAAATATTCTTCAACTAGGAGCATCGGTGATAAATCTAAGCTTGAAATAGGAGTAATGGTATTAAACCTGAAACTCTCCAAATTAATGAGAGTGATTGAACGTTCCACGAGACCGATTGCTACTAATTAGCCATATGCTAGGTTGAGGCTGTGTTTAAGTGACCGCCGAGTCAGATTGTGGGAGCTGCTGTGAAGCAGCTATTTTTCTGCTGATAAATTGACCTGGTTTTTCCCTCTGGTGCTGTTGGTAAATCCTTAAGGGTTAGAATTAATTTGATAATTATTCTAGAAGCGCTAGGATACACCATATATTGTCCTAAAAGGACACGTTTGAAATACTTTGGGAAAGTATTTAATTAATTAAGTTAGTTTTTGAGTTTTCAGTTTTTTAATTAGTTTTTGAGAAAAATGAGTCCTAGAATTAATTAAATATTTATTCTAGAAACGCTTGAATATACTAATATAATGTCACGAAAGGACATTTCTGAAATGTTTTGGCAAAGTATTTAAATAATTGAAAAAGTGAAAACGAATAATAACTGTTTGAAAATAGTTACTAAAATTATTATTATATTTAAAATAGAAGCGCTAGATAATACTAGTAGAGTGTTCCAAAGGATATTGCCGAAATACTTTGGGAAAGTATTTAATTAATTCGCCAAACATAAAGCAATAACATTCTTTGTACACAAGGGGGAGACAGACACCAGAGATAAGACTGTGGCAGCACCAGAGATACATTGTTAGTTTTGGCCAGTGATGGGCTGAGTGCACCAAAATAGCATAGAGCCAGACATAGCTTAACGACAAAATGGCCACGACCACCGTCCCCAAACACAAATTCAATGAATACTTAGATCAGAGAATGAAAGATAGATCAGGGGGAAAGATGCAGTATAAGGAAGTTGAGAAGGTTTGGGAAGGTGTGAGGCTAAAATGGACCCAAGCAGGATACCTCAGTGGGGTGGCCCCATCAAAAGGGCAACTCCTCACTATGGAGAAGGAATTAGAGGAAGTAGTAAAGGAAGGGATAGAACGTGAAGTTGAGAGGAATAAGAACCACTTATTCAAAAAGGAAGGAACAAAGCATAGGGAAAGAGCAGAGGCTGAGCTGAAAATAGGAATTTGGGCAATTGAAGAAATTAGAAGAGCACTCCCGTACAGGAAACCTGATATGATGGGGGTGGCCACTGAAGCCCCAACTGACACCAAAGAAGGCAGGCCCAACAATAATGATGCCCCACCTACCACCATAGCAACCCCATCGGCCCCCACCCAACTATACCCGGAACTGCCACAGGGAGAGAAAATAACACCACCTCCCTATTCTCAAAATCCATTCAGCCACCTCCCTCAAAACCCTTTTTTGACCCCTGCTGTGGTACAGGCACCAGTGTTTGTGGTGCATGAAGGACACCTAAAAGGAAGCATGACTTTAGGGATCCAAGAAGGGCAACTCGTGTGTGAAGAGAGGCCTGATCATCGAGAAAGGAAGGAGAGGGACAGAGCGCACACACAGGGACGTGGGGGTGGTTCGAACCCCGCCTCACTACAGGGACATGGTGGGTCTCTACTAAAAAACCCACAAGAGGGGGGTAATGGGTCTCAACCAGGCCCTTTGAAGAGAGAAGACAGAGAGCTGATTCAGTTTTCTTCCACTCCAAACCCAGACTGGTTCAGAAACAGAACACAGGGGGATAGTCAAATAGTCTCTGAAGGGTCGTGGTCGTCACCAGGACAATGTTCCTCTGGGGCCTCATTAAGAAGGAACCACAACAAGGACGATGAAGGTGAGAATAAAACAGGACAAGATGAAGAGGAGGTGGAGCGAGACCTCAGGGAGTCACTGGCACTGGCCAGATCTATGATAGAAGATGCTGAACGTGGAGAGGGCTCGTACCATATAAAAGGGGTAATGATGGGGAAGGTGACGGATTTGGTCGAACCTATTAGACAGTCCGTTCGACTCAGGGAACAGAACAGCAGGGGAGTCTCGTCCAGGGCAGACTGGGATCCCCAACATGGAGGACGAGGAGGGTCGGAGATGCAGATGCCGTTGAGACCCACTCCAGACGGAGGGCATGAAGAATACCAACCCTGGAAAATAACAGACCTTACCACTTTGATGGGACAATTACCCAGCCTGCATGGGGGTGCCTCTGCATGGCTCCTTCAACTGCAAACACTGACATCAGGCCTACGGCTCTGTCTAGGTGACATGAGGGCCCTTCTGGCTAGAGCAACAGACCATACCACCATGAGTGCTCTGATAAGAGAGGCAGATCTTGCCACAGCCCCGGCTGCACTGGCCCAGGAAGACTTCCGAGCGGAATTGTGGGCAGTGTTGAGAAGGGCATATCCCACAGAACGAAACCATGCAACCCTTTCATCATTTACCATCAATCCAGGGGAACAACCGGCAGCCTACTTAGACAGAGCGAAGACCACATGGAGAACTGTTCATGAAGAACCATATGACCATACTGGCACCACGGTCAGCATGTGGAAGGAGATGGTGGTGAGCGGTGCCCCAATTGAGGTTCGAACTAAACTTAGGGCCACGGTGGGGTTAATGGCACTTCCCCAGGCTCAGTTCAATTCCCATGTGCATCACCACATCACCCAATACAATAAGGATAAGGGAGGGGCTGAAACACAAGTCCAGTCCCTACAGGTACAACTTTTGAAACTACAATTGAAAGAGGCCCAGAAAGGAGAAAAACCCAAGAAACAGATGGTGGCTGAAGATCAACCAGACATCTCACAAATCATTAAAAAAACGGTTTCACAAATGATACAGCTACAACAACCCCCCATGTCAACCCCACAGGGACCTAACCTACCATCACAACTCCTGGATCAGCCATTACCCATGGATATCCCACCATACTATCAACCAACACAACAAGACTATCCTTCAACATGGGGACAACAACCACGATACCCATCACCCTGGGGGACAGGTCAAGCACGACCAATGAACTGCTACAATTGTAAACAAACTGGACATATGGCACGTCAGTGCCCATACCCATTGACACCGACCCAACATTACTGGATGACCAATCGGGCACGACAAACCAACCCAAGAGGACGTGGAGGAGTCCGGCCACAGATGTACCAACCACGTGCGGGGCCTCAACCTGCATATAATCACCCAAACCCAGACCCAAATCAGCAACCACCTCCTCTTTTCCAGGGCATGTCAGATGAATATGCCCCATGGTCCTGAAGCTGCCCACCACCACAGAACGAGAATGGGGGTCAACATTTTCCACTACACACCGAACCAACTATCATGTGTGAGGTGGAGGGAGTGACCCACCAATTTCTGGTAGATACAGGATGTACGTATTCTGCCATAAGATCTCGTCAACCACTCTCTTCGGAAACAATACAGGTGGTGGGGGTATCAGGAACACCCGAAGCACAAAACAAGACCATTCCATTGCTTTTTTCATGGGGCCCTTCCAATTTGAAGCATCAGTTCCTATACTGTCCAAATTGTCCAATTAACCTCCTAGGAAGGGACCTACTGTGCAAACTAAAATGTTCAATATACCTCACTGAGAAGGGTGTGGAGGTCTCCATTGATCCTATTCCCTCAACACCTGCCCACCCTGTCAGTGTACTGATGTTACCTATCATCCCAACCCCTGTGTTGTCAGCAACACAAGAAATCTATTGGCTAAAATGCATTGAGACAGGTCCTGGGACTCCGGAGGTCCAATTTAAGTTCAATCAACTGAAATCACAGATCTATGCATTACACCCATACAAGACCCCACAAGCTGAGATTCACTGTACATTGAATGTGACTGACAATGACGTGAACACATACATTGATGACTGGGATGAGAACATGATGCACCTAACGCCATCCATCAGGTGTTGCACCATTGTGTGTGGACAAGAGGGGGTGGCAGCACCAGTCATCCTACCACCTCATTTGAAATCCTGGTACCTACTAGGGGAGGAGTCAGCTCCCCATGTTACACTAGCGGTGGGAAACGGTTTTGAAGCAAGGAGCCTGGGCCCTATGATCAGACGAGCATCCAAACTTCAGTGGGAACCCACCCAAACACCGGGAATACACAAGGCCACCACTGAAAACATGTGGAGGTTCATGACTGTTGACACTGAAGAACACTGTCTTCCAGAACGACTGACCCTGCCAAGACACCATGGTAAGCCATACACCGACCACCCATCTACCAAAGCATTGATCTCCACCATAGATGAAAGGTTATGGACTCACACCCCTTTTGATGTGGGCCAATTACAGGTGACACCGGTCACCATCACCCTACTGAACCCAGATCAAATACCTATCTACCGAACTCAATACCGTTTGAAACCCGAACAGATCATGGGGATCGAACCGACCATTGATGGGTTACTGAGAGCACAGGTTATCTATCGAACTGTATCTCCATGGAACACGCCGATTCTACCAGTGCTGAAAGCCGGAGGAGAAACATACCGGATGGTTCAAGACTTCCGAGCAGTAAATGAAGTTACTGCACCTATAGACCTACCTGTCCCTGACCCTCACATCACTCTGAGCAATCTGTCTCCAAAACACCAATACTTCACGGTGGTGGATCTGGCTAATGCTTTCTTCAGCATCCCACTTGATGAAGCCTCTCAGCCACTCTTTGCTTTCACGTATGAACATCAACAGTACACTTATTTTGTTCTTCCACAGGGTTACAGGTGTTCACCCGGAATATTCAATCATATCCTAAAAACACACCTGGCAGAGTTGGAAATCCCAGAAGGTGTGATACTGATCCAATATGTAGATGACCTTTTGTTGGGGGCTCCCACTTCTGATCTCTGTCTACAGATGACAAAAACACTACTGGACTTTCTGGCCGTCAAAGGATACAAAGTCAAAATGAGCAAAGTCCAGACCTGTCGCAGAACTGTCCTTTTCCTTGGCAGAGAAATCTCAGGAGAAGGAGCAGGACTCTCCAAAAGCCACAGAGACTCGATACTTCATCATCCACGCCCCATCACGGTGTCGGGAATGTTGTCTTTCCTTGGTTTGACAGGGTACAGCCGAACACACATCCCAGACTACACTGCCAGAACTGAGCCACTGAGAGAAATAGTGCGAGAGGCGGGACCAAGGAACCTACACTCGTCATTGACATGGACCACTGAAGCATCAAAGGCTTTTGCACTCTTGAAAACAGATCTCTCAGTGGCAGCAGCATTGACATCACCTGACTACAAAAACAAATTCCATCTGGATGTTTCTGAAAAGGAAGGATTCACATCATCCATCCTTTTTCAGAAACAAGAGGGGGAGAGAAGAGTGTTGATGTATCACTCCTCCAAATTGGACCACATCGAAGTAGGACAAACCACATGTTCCAGGTATGTAGCTGCAGTGGCAAAAGCTATTGAAAAAACAGCCCATTTGGTAATGTGCCATCCATTGGAAATACACACCCACCATGGGGTTGCAGCATATCTGATGAGCAAAGAATTCACGTTCAGCGTTGAAAGAAAAACGAAAATCCAGAATAAATGCACACAATCACACATCACATTTGTCAACACTGACAAAAACATGGCAGACGCACTTAATGCTGAAGAAGGTCTACCCCACTCCTGTGCAGAAAGAGCTGCACAAGAACTGAAACTGAGACCTGACCTGGGGAACGAACCACTCACCAACCCGGACCTATGGTTATACACAGATGGATGCTGCTATAGAGGAGAGGAAGGGAACATAGCAGCATACGCAGTGGTGCAGCAGCTCCCGGATAGATCACATGTGACTTTGGAATCGGCCATTATCACACAACCTGCATCAGCCCAGTTAGCTGAAATCATAGGGTTGACACAAGCTCTGGAAAGAGCTGAAGGAAAGACTGTAAACATCTACACCGACTCAGCGTATGCTCATGGAGCAGTCCATACTGATGGACCACAATGGGTTAGACGCAACTTCACCACCACAGGAAACATGCCAATCAAACACAAGACTCAGATGGAAAAACTGATCAAATCAGTCTCACTACCTAAGAAGGTGGCCATCATGAAGTGTAAAGGACATCAACAACTGAAAAACAGAGTCAGCAAGGGAAATGATGCAGCTGACAAAGCAGCCAAGAAAGCTGGTGGATACACCCCGAGACAAATGATACTTCAGATTCAACCAGCTCGGACTGAGCTCACAGGGCAACACATAAAAGAACTCCAGTTTTCAGCAGGACCCTATGAACACTCAGTATGGGGACAGAAAGGGGCCACCAAAGGACCTGATGAACTGTGGAGATGCCATGATGGCAGACTAGTGGCCCCTGCAAACCTCTGTCCAGAACTATTACGAGAAGCTCATGGGCCCACACACGAAGGCAAACTGAAAACTTTACAGAAGGTGTCCCACATCTGGTGGCACCCCCACATGAAAGACATGACAGATTTGTTTTGTGACGAGTGTAGCATTTGTGGTAGACACAATCCAAAGAAACCATATCAAACGCCCATGGGTTCATACCCAGTCCCAAATGCTTGTTTTCAGGACATCAGCATAGATTACACAGATATGGGGCAAGACAATGTGACAAATGGGAAAAGGTACCTGTTAGTTATGGTAGACAGGTTTTCTAAATGGGTTGAGGCAATACCAACAGCAAGGGAGGATGCAAAATCGGTCATTAAGTGGCTGCAAACCGAACTCATACCAAGGTATGGAGTCCCTAGGCAAATCAGATCCGACAATGGATCCCACTTCAGTAACAAACACCTGAGACAGGTAGAGGAAAGATTTGGCATTGTACACAAATTTGGGTCAGTGTACAGGCCCCAATCGCAGGGCCTCGTGGAGCGCTCAAATCAGACCCTTAAGGCTAAAATAGCTAAGGTATGTGCAGGTTCGAAGTTGACGTGGGTTGAAGCCCTGCCCCTGGCATTGATGGCCATGAGAGCCTCGCCAGGTGCAGGCACTCATCTCTCTCCTCATGAGATAATGACTGGTAGGGTCATGCCTGGTCCACCGAGGGAGGGAGGTCATATGCCCCCCCTTGATGTACAACAAATTGTAATGTCTGAATATGTGAGAAAACTGACGGAACTTTCTGCAGCTCTCTCCAAACAGATTCACAAGGTCCAGCAGGGGGAGCTGACGGGAGATCCTGCACCACAGAAGGTAAAAGTTGGCGACTGGGTAAGGGTGAAAGTCCACAAGAGAAAGTGGCTAGAACCCAGGTGGACTGGACCGTTCGAAGTGAAGGAAGTTACTTCACACTCAGTCCAGGTCAAGGGTAAATCGGGCGCACCTTGGCATCACCTTACACATTGTACACCAGCCCCAACTCCTTCCAGAACTCTGACTGAAGTCAGGGCCGATTTGGCCAATCTCAATTCGACTCCAACCAAACAAACCTTAGTTGGTGAAAATGGGACGCCAGCCCCAGTTTCCGCGAACTAAGGCTACTTGCCTAGGACCGGGATATCTCACTCCCTGGGAAAGAATGGGAATTTCAGGTCCCTTGTTTGTTATTTTCATAATCATTACTGGAGTGTCCCTAGGAACTCTCACATGGCTCATACAACAGCTTACACATCCACCCCTCTCACATATTATAACCACTAATGACACGTCTAACATTACCCTCGATCTCACTAGTCCTGCCATACACAAACGAAGCACTACAACCACCGACCAACCCTGCACTCCAACAGAGGTTAGAAGCACCACCTTATGTGTACCCGTAAATGTGACCACCACAATTACACTGTCTTGGGGGTTATTGGGTAAAGCTAGGAATGGCCTGGGAGGGCATGCATTGGAGTACACCAGATTTAACTGGTATATGACAAGAGGGGGGTTTCAGGAGTGGTCATGGAAGAGCCTGGTCGCTGAGACTGGTCCTGACTGGTCCAGTTATTCATCAGGGCAAGCAGTTCTTATCTGGCGGAAAAGATTGTTACTGACTAGGACTAAATTGCGTAATTGGGGTTTATCACTAATTATCCGACCAGGTACTGGGACGGGTTGTCAGGATTTTATACTAGCACCTCAGGTAGAGTCTAGCAAGGATCTACTCTATTGGCCATTAAAAATCTGCATTACACAGCAGACTCAGCCCTCTGCTGTTTCTGACCGGTTTACTGTTTTAACATCTAGGGGGAAAGGTGATTGGGGTCCTATTAATATGGTCACCACTCCTACCACCCCTGATGATATCATTCTCACTGCCACCGGAATCTCAGGGTTCTCTAACAATTGGCTCCTACTGACTGAACAAGCAGCTAATATGACCCTGCAAAGCTGCGTCGTTTGTATGGGAGCAAGGCCATTGCTCCGCATAGTCCCAGCCGCTATTAGCGGAGACTGTCTATTGCCCCTTATGGACAAAGACAACCCACCTGAGAAATGTTCACAGTGGGACACTGTTTATCCGGTAGTCACCACGGTGGTCAAGAAACCGATATTCTCCTCCAGTGTGGCAAGAGCTAACTTTACATGCATAAACATGACAGGTGGAGGGACATGGTTGGGTAAGCTCCCTGATAGTTGGTGCTGGTACACTCACATGCTTACAGCAATTTTTAAACCAGTGTCTAGAGCTGATGTGTGGTGGTGGTGTGGGGGAACTAGTCTGTTGGACAGACTTCCCCACAATGCCACTGGTACCTGTGCACTTGTAACTCTTCTGTTGCCCATCTCTGTTTACCCCATAGGCGTCCAAGATCTTCTCACCCGTATACAAGCCCTGGGTCCTGAAATTTGGCCTATCAGGACCAAGCGCACGGTGGGCCCCTCCGCTGGGGACCCAACTTACCTTGATGCAATTGGTGTCCCCAGGGGGGTACCAGATGAATATAAATTGGTTGACCAAGTAGCCGCGGGTTTTGAATCATCATTTTGTTGGTGGTGTACAGTTAATAAAAATGTGGACAGAATTAACTACATTCATTTTAATGTCCAGAAACTGGGCAATTGGACCCAACAAGGCTTTGAGGCGGTCCATGGACAATTGGCAGCCACATCCCTGATGGCATTTCAAAATAGAATCGCGGTTGATATGTTATTGGCTGAACGGGGGGGGGTCTGTGCGATGTTTGGTGAACAGTGTTGTACTTTCATTCCCAATAACACAGCTACGGATGGGAGTCTGACTGTAGCATTGGAGGGACTTCGTACCCTTAATGGTAAGATGAAACAGCATTCTGGAGTGGACACTTCTATGTGGGACTCATGGATGGATGCTTTTGGTAAATATAAGACGCTGGTTTCTTCTATCCTAGTATCTATTTCCGTTTTTGCAGGCATTCTTGTACTTTGTGGGTGCTGTTGCATTCCATGTGCGCGGACGCTTGCTAGCCGTGTTATCACTGCCGCCATAGACCCTATTCAGGAAAGGGCCCAAATGTTCCCATTGCTTGATGATGGGGAAGCTGGACCTGTTTATCTATTTGAGGACTAAGATACTTTTATGTCACGTCTCTTGTGAGACGTGAAGAGAGGGAATCAAAAATTTGTCTTCTGACAAATTTTATCCCTTAGCTTTGTCTTTTTATATACTTTTATGTCACGTCTCTTGTGAGACGTGAAGAGAGGGAATCAAAAATTTGTCTTCTGACAAATTTTATCCTTTAGTTTTGTCTTTTTTATATACTTTATGTCACGTCTCTGGTGAGACGTGAAGAGGGGGATTTGTAAGGAATTGTATTAGATATTGGTAACTTGTTTTAACAACTTCTCAACATTAGCTATGGTTGACACAATATACACACTCCCTTTTATATTGGACATAAGCTGGACTCATTGGACACATGCACGACACCCACAACTCCCCTCCCCCATGACAATCACTCAGACACACACAACTCAGGGTTGGAGCTCCAGACAAAGAACTACCTCAGGAACCAATGGAACGTGGACACCAGGCCTGTACAGGACTACCCAAGACCCAGATCGTCCAATCGGAAGGCCAGGCTCGCAGATCAACCTACTTTGCTTGTTGTCTATATATAAAACTGTAATACTGTGGAAACTCTCTCTTTTCCTGACGACCCCATACGGATCAGATAGAAAGAGCCGTGCTGCACGCTTTGCATAATATTTTTACACTTGAATAAACCTGCCTTATTATAAAATTATCCACCTCGTCCTATGTCTCCACTTGGTCTCCTGTCTCAAGTAAAACGAATTATCAACAGAAGAGACCTTAGTTTGGTTAAGCGGTGTTGCTGTAGCGCTCGTGTTGTAGCGCTCGTGTTATTGCGGAGTTTGCAAAACAAATGGCCACTGGATTGATGCAAATAATCATGATATAATTCTGCCAGGCTGGCATAGGCTACTTTGCAGTTAACTTTTAATTGAGAAGGTTTTGGGGGAAGCCTTTCCTTTTCTACCAGAAGAAGGTTATATCATTAGCCTCATAAGCTAACGGCTACACAAAGTGTAGACATGCGCGCGCTCCGCACGCATGCGCACAGAAACTGGGCAGTCCTGTGCCGTTTCTGAAAGTTGCGTGGAAATACGAATCACTGATGCATTTTGTTCATGTCTTATGATTCACTTGGGCAAATGAATGCATTTTCTAACAAGTTGAAGGGATTTAGTTGACTTCCTCCTTAGTTCAAAACATTTTTGAATAATGTTGAATTTCTGTTTGAATGTCTGGATTCCGTGCCGTATTTTATAGGGCCCTAGTCCATGAAGTTGTCATAAGTGTCAACATAGGATATGCCCCCCCCCCCCCCCCCCCAAGAGTGAAATATATGGCCTGGAAATGTAAGCAAGGTTTGAGCTTTTTCAGTGTGTTGAGTCACAACGTGGACATTCCTCTGTCTCCCGATGAGTGAGCGACACATTGCCTTTATATAGTGTACCAAGAGTTTGCCCTTCGCTTACGGCCATACCAGCCTGAATACGCCCGATCTCGTCCGATCTCGGAAGCTAAGCAGGGTCGGGCCTGGTTAGTACTTGGATGGGAGACCGCCTGGGAATACCAGGTGCTGTAAGCTTTTTGCTCCAGTAGAGGGTTCTCTTGTGTCATGCGTGGAGCAACTGCCTTTTATTTATCACCCTAATAATATCATGTCTTTTATTGGACTAAATGCAGTTTGTTAGTGCTTCCCTGCCCTGCCCTGATCAAATCAAATAATGGACCGTGCGTTTCCCTCAAAATGTAGGCAGTACATTCAGCATTTGTTTTTAGGCTAGGAGACTGTCAATGTCTGTAGTCCGTTAGGGCCCTGTAAAATCCCTTCAATGTTTTGCCTGATCCCCCCCCCCCCCCCAAATTCCCCCTTTTCTCCATTTACTTTTCCCCGTTCGTCCCTGTTTCTGCAGGTTTTCGCTCTCAAAATAAACCTTTTTTATTAATAGAAAAACAACACGATTGGATGTCCATGACAATGTTTAAACCCTATCAGGAGACCACTTTTGTAGTTACCCTTAAACGCAAGTGTGCGCCAGGAAGAGACCTTAGTTTGGTTAAGCGGTGTTGCTGTAGCGCTCGTGTTGTAGCGCTCGTGTTATTGCGGAGTTTGCAAAACAAATGGCCACTGGATTGATGCAAATAATCATGATATAATTCTGCCAGGCTGGCATAGGCTACTTTGCAGTTAACTTTTAATTGAGAAGGTTTTGGGGGAAGCCTTTCCTTTTCTACCAGAAGAAGGTTATATCATTAGCCTCATAAGCTAACGGCTACACAAAGTGTAGACATGCGCGCGCTCCGCACGCATGCGCACAGAAACTGGGCAGTCCTGTGCCGTTTCTGAAAGTTGCGTGGAAATACGAATCACTGATGCATTTTGTTCATGTCTTATGATTCACTTGGGCAAATGAATGCATTTTCTAACAAGTTGAAGGGATTTAGTTGACTTCCTCCTTAGTTCAAAACATTTTTGAATAATGTTGAATTTCTGTTTGAATGTCTGGATTCCGTGCCGTATTTTATAGGGCCCTAGTCCATGAAGTTGTCATAAGTGTCAACATAGGATATGCCCCCCCCCCCCCCCCCCCCCAAGAGTGAAATATATGGCCTGGAAATGTAAGCAAGGTTTGAGCTTTTTCAGTGTGTTGAGTCACAACGTGGACATTCCTCTGTCTCCCGATGAGTGAGCGACACATTGCCTTTATATAGTGTACCAAGAGTTTGCCCTTCGCTTACGGCCATACCAGCCTGAATACGCCCATCCTGATTGGAGAAGTGACGACAGGTGCGAGTGTCTGAGCTGTGAGTGAGTGTTTGCTGGAGAGTGTTTGCTCGAGAGCTATTTTTGTTAATTAATTGGTTTTTGCAATATAATTTATTATTTTCTTCAGTTGAATAGTTTAAAGTTTGGTTAGTCTTCCCCCTTGCAGGTTTTCTGCTTGGGGGAGAGCCTTTTTTGGACCCATTTTTTGATATATTATGACGGACAACATGGCAACGACAAACGGAATGGAAAAGGACAACGAAAATGCGCAACGGAAGAAAAATGAAGATAAAGAAGGAATGAAATATGGAAAAGAATACACGGTGGCAATTGAGTTGGAAGGAGAAGACAAAGTGACGACAATGGAACTACTAAGAGCAATTAAGGAGGTGTGTGGAGAGGTGGTGGGATGCCGAATTAAAGGAGAAAAGAAGTATGAAGTTACGATGAGGAATGAAAAAGGAAAAGAACGGCTAATGGATGGAATACGAATAAAGGACACCAAGATACTGGCGAGAGATATTAATGTGAAGGAAGTGGTGGTGTCGTTCATGAATCTGCCTGTATACATGGAAGACAGTGCTATATTGGGCAAGCTATGTAGCTGGGGTGTATCAGCAGTCTCTGAAATCAGGAGGAGAGTTTGGCCAGGCACGGATATAGCAGATGGCACGAGATACTGCAAAGTCAAATTCACTGATACTGTGAAATCACTGCCGTACTCTACAAAGTTTGATACGCTTGAAGGTGGAGAGTACTTTAGAGTCATGCATGATAAGCAGGTCAGAGTTTGTAGGCTTTGTATTCAGCCTGGGCATATTGTGAAGGACTGCCCTGAATTTAAATGTTATAAGTGCGGGAAGCAAGGGCATTATGCAAGAGAATGTGTAGGTGGAAAGGAAAGGGCATTTTGCGAAGGATGTCGCATGAGAGCTGACGAGTGCAAATGTGGAGAGGTTGTGAATGAGGAGGGGAGCCAGGATCTTTTTGTGGAGGCTGATGTATCACCCCGAGTAGAAGAAGACGATGGAGGAGAAGACGTGGTGGAGGGAGGAGAGACGGAGAAAAGAAGAGGGGAAAAGATGGAACAGAAGACGGAGGAAATAGGAGGCAGTATGGATTCAGAGATAAGAAGAGGGAGTTTTCAGGAGGAGGACGGGAGTGGGATGGGTGGAGGCACTGGGGACTCACAGTTTTTGGGGGGGACCTCGGGCTATGTGGGTGCTTCGGAAGGAGGTGAAGTGGAGGGGAGTGGGATGCTGACAACTATACAGGAGACGCAAATGGATACAAGCAGCACAAAAGGCACAGGAAAGAAGAATTCGAGTTGGTTGGAAGAGATGGATTTAGAGGCAATTTCAGATTCAGAAGACATGGAAAAGATTGATAGAGCAAGGGTAAGCTACAGGAAGAGGAAAGTGACGTTGGAGGTGAAAAAGGACGAAAAAGGAAGAAAACATGACAAAAGGTAGAGGAAAATGAGAAAATATATTTTCTTATTATTATTTATTGGAATGGTTAATTGTATGTCAATCAATGCGAATGGTTTAAGAACAATGGAAAAATTTCAAAGAATAGTTAAAATGAAGAATTCGGATATTTTATGCCTGCAAGAAACACATTGGGACAATGTATGTATTTTAGAAGTAAAAAAAATATGGAGAGATTTTATTTTTGTTAACAATGGCAGGGGGAATTCAAGTGGGGTTGCTATTTTATTGAGGAAGGATGTGGTGGATAATGTGAAACAGATATATAATGATAATAATGGGAGGATTTTAATTGTAGATTTTGAATATATGAGTAGGGTTTTTAGAATTATAAATATTTATGCGCCTAATACTGAAATAGAGCGCAAAGATTTATTTTTAGAAATAGGAAAATGGTGTGAGGGAAACTGTATTGTAGTTGGGGATTTTAATGTTAAAATGGATAGACTGGATATGACAAGAGGAGCTATTTTTAGAAGTGATGTATCTAGGGGGGTTTTAAAGAAGATGATGATAGAAAAAGGAATGATTGATATATGGAGGGATGAGAATCCGTACAAGAGAGAATTTTCTAGAAGGCAGGTGGTTTTAGGGGTTTTGAAACAGACACGGATAGATCTGGTTTTAGTAAATGAAGGGTTAAGGAATTTTATGAAGGATATTAAGTATATTTTTACAACTTTTAGTGATCATGCTGGGTTAACATTTTCGGTGGGGTTAGATAGGGAGGGGAAAGGGGGGGGAGTGTGGTGTATGAATGCAAGGTATCTAGGTGATGAGGAATATGGAATACAACTTAAATCTTTGATAGAACATGAAATGGAGGATAAGCAAAAAGGGAATGATAAGTGCCAGTGGTGGGAAAATGTTAAGAAAAAAATAAAAGATTTTAGTATTAGATATGCAAGGAAGAAAAGGAGTAGGATGACAAGAGAAGAAAATTATTTAAGAGCAAAATTGAATGAAGAAATGAGGAAATGTGATATTGATCCTATTTATAATATTGAAAGGTTTTTAGATTTAAAGGCACAATTGAGCAAATGTGAAATAGATAAATGTAAGGGGGCATCTATTAGAAGTAGGGCAAAGTATGTTTTAGAAGGGGAGAAATGTACGTCTTTTTTTCTTGGTTTAGAGAAAACTAAACAGACGAAATCATATATTAGTGAGATAGAAAATGTAAAGGGTGAAGTGGTAAATGATTATGTTGAGATATTAGAAACTGTACAGAATTTTTATAAGGATTTATTTAAGAAAGGGGAGGTGGATGAAGAGTGTGTAAAGGAGATTTTAGGTAGTGTGGATGTGCAAATTGGTGTTGAGGAAAAGCAAATATGTGATAGGAAGATAACAGTGGATGAAGTGAAAGATGCAATTAAGGGATTACAAATAAATAAAAGTCCTGGAGTAGATGGACTAATTGCAGAGTTTTACAAAATGTATGAAAGTTTTTTAGCACCGATTTTAATGGAAGTGTATCAATATATGGAAGATAATAATACTGTTTCAGACTCCATGGTGACAGGACTGATATCGGTTTTATATAAAAATAAGGGGAGCAAAATGAAATTAGAAAATTATAGGCCAATTAGTTTATTAAATTCAGATTATAAGATTTTAGCTAAGATATTGGCGAATAGGATGAAGATGGTTTTAAATGATATTATAGCACCTACACAAAATTATAGTGTGCCTGGAAGAGACATAGCTGATACCATCATTACACTTAGAGATGTGATAAATAAAATGAATAGCGATAAGAGAGGGGGAATTGTTTTAAGTATAGATTTTAATAAAGCTTTTGACAGGGTGGAACATGATTTTATGTTTAGGGTACTGGAAAAATATGGGTTTGGAAATAGAATAATAGGATGGATAAAATTATTATATAGAAAGGCAAAAAGTAGGGTAAAATGTAATGGGGTTTTAACAGATTCTTTTATTCTTGAGAGATCAGTGAGACAGGGGTGCCCTTTATCAGCATTACTGTTATGTTTTATCGGTAGAACCCTTAGCGGCATACCTTAAAAAAGATCATTTTATAAATTGTGTAGAGACTCCGCAAGGAGGTTTTAGTTTAATTCATCAATATGCAGACGATACC
>NW_024058038.1:50000-71372 GCF_016432855.1 Salvelinus namaycush
TTAGCAAGGTTTGTTTGTATTTCATCCAACTATCTGTGCTAAAAAGTGATGGCTACAGTATATGTAATTTCTTCCACTTTTTGAGTGAGCCAAAGTTCAAGCTGCTTATCTAATTGGTGAGAATGCAATGTCTGTTTATCAGACTCACTTTGACTTTATATGGTGTACCAAGAGATGTGCCTTCGCTTACGGCCATACCAGCCTGAATACGCCCGATCTCGTCTGATCTCGGAAGCTAAGCAGGGTCGGGCCTGGTTAGTACTTGGATGGGAGACTGCCTCGGAATACCAGGTGCTGTAAGCCTTTTGTCCACTAGGGGGTGTTGGCATTATTTCATCAGCAACACTGCCTTGTAGTAAGCATTTGATGCTGAATTGACTAAATGCAGCTTCTATGGGCTAGTCTCCCCTGCCCTTTTAATACGATCAAAGTTCCTTGTGTTGTCAGGGAGCAACTGCCTTTTATTTATAAGACAAATAAGAATATTGTTACTGAATGCAGCTTGTGTGTGCTTTGTGCTCCCTCGCCCTGTTCAAATGATCAAAGGAAATAATGCTGGTGAGGAGTGGAACTGGACTGGTGTCTGATGGCCCTGTGTTTTCCATGTTGGAATTACAACCCTTCTTTTATGGAGTAAATCAAAAGCACAAGAGAATGTGAGATGTTATCGATAATAAATCAATTGGTTTCATGCATTTGTCAGTGTGTGTGTGTGTGTCTGAATGTGATTGTATTTCGTCATATCGCAAACATTTGTGATATCAGATAGGTTAAGATATTAAAAAGTAATTGGTCATTTTTTCGACAGTGTTGCATGATGGGAATCTAGTGGTTCACTGATATAATCTAGTAAACAAAATAAACTACTTTTTCACCACTCTGTGTGCAAGTGCATTCCTAAACGGCATTTAACGCAGGTCGATGTGATACGATATTATCAGAACACAAAGTGGTTACCGTTAGCGGAAAATGTTGGCACTGGAGAGACTTTTCCTCCACTAAGCAGAAGAGATACCGTGATCAAGAAGGTGGTTCACCCAGTGTGGGGCTCAGCCATTGCACTCTGGCTGTGCTGACCCCTTGCGAATTTTCCAAATGTGGGAATCTCGATTGCATAATTTATGGTAGTGGTCGTTTGCGCTTTACTCTGATGTCTTTGTAAATAATAAACCTTTGCTTGGCGGCAGGCTTGAGGATGACTTGAGTCAACTGACTGTGCTTATGGAGATCTTTGAAGTCAGTTGTGAAAGAGACTTTGTGGACCAATCGAAAGGTGGAAACATTTGTTTGTAGCAAAACATTGTTGGCATTTTGTCGAAACATTATGTTGCGAAATGCAGCATTGTATTTATGCCACGCTGGTACTTCAATCAAGAGATAGTTGAGAAGCCAGTCTAACCCTCCCCCCGGTCATGATGTGTCATGCGCTTCCAATATGAAATTGTCCATACATGCGTTCCTCCTTAGCACAGAACAATGCAATAGGTTTTCAACATCCAGAGCTTTTGTGTATTTATTGTGGCTAGTAGGATAGCTGCATGGGAAACTGTTGCTGATGATGTATTTGTCAGAAGTCATTGTATTTGTCCGTTTTTTCCCACAAGGCTGAAATATGTGCCCTCGCTTTGAAATGTTAGCAAGGTTTGTTTGTATTTCATCCAACTATCTGTGCTAAAAAGTGATGGCTACAGTATATGTAATTTCTTCCACTTTTGGAGTGAGCCAAAGTTCAAGCTGCTTATCTAATTGGTGAGAATGCAATGTCTGTTTATCAGACTCACTTTGACTTTATATGGTGTACCAAGAGATTTACCTTCGCTTACGGCCATACCAGCCTGAATATGCCCGATCTCGTCTGATCTCGGAAGCTAAGCAGGGTCGGGCCTGGTTAGTACTTGGATGGGAGACCGCCTGGGAATACCAGGTGCTGTAAGCCTTTTGTCCACTAGGGGGTGTGGCATTATTTCATCAGCAACACTGCCTTGTAGTAAGCATTTGATGCTGAATTGACTAAATGCAGCTTCTATGGGCTAGTCTCCCCTGCCCTTTTAATACGATCAAAGTTCCTTGTGTTGTCAGGGAGCAACTGCCTTTTATTTATAAGACAAATAAGAATATTGTTACTGAATGCAGCTTGTGTGTGCTCTGTGCTCCCTCGCCCTGTTCAAATGATCAAAGGAAATAATGCTGGTGAGGAGTGGAACTGGACTGGTGTCTGATGGCCCTGTGTTTTCCATGTTGGAATTACAACCCTTCTTTTATGGAGTAAATCAAAAGCACAAGAGAATCTGAGATGTTATCGATAATAAATCAATTGGTTTCATGCATTTGTCTGTGTGTGTGTGTGTGTCTGAATGTGATTGTATTTTATTTGTCCGTTTTTTCCCACAAGGCTGAAATATGTGCCCTCGCTTTGAAATGTTAGCAAGGTTTGTTTGTATTTCATCCAACTATCTGTGCTAAAAAGTGATGGCTACAGTATATGTAATTTCTTCCACTTTTGGAGTGAGCCAAAGTTCAAGCTGCTTATCTAATTGGTGAGAATGCAATGTCTGTTTATCAGACTCACTTTGACTTTATATGGTGTACCAAGAGATGTGCCTTCGCTTACGGCCATACCAGCCTGAATACTCCCGATCTCGTCTGATCTCGGAAGCTAAGCAGGGTCGTGCCTGGTTAGTACTTGGTTGGGAGACTGCCTCGGAATACCAGGTGCTGTAAGCCTTTTGTCCACTAGGGGGTGTGGCATTATTTCATCAGCAACACTGCCTTGTAGTAAGCATTTGATGCTGAATTGACTAAATGCAGCTTCTATGGGCTAGTCTCCCCTGCCCTTTTAATACGATCAAAGTTCCTTGTGTTGTCAGGGAGCAACTGCCTTTTATTTATAAGACAAATAAGAATATTGTTACTGAATGCAGCTTGTGTGTGCTTTGTGCTCCCTCGCCCTGTTCAAATGATCAAAGGAAATAATGCTGGTGAGGAGTGGAACTGGACTGGTGTCTGATGGCCCTGTGTTTTCCATGTTGGAATTACAACCCTTCTTTTATGGAGTAAATCAAAAGCACAAGAGAATGTGAGATGTTATCGATAATAAATCAATTGGTTTCATGCATTTGTCTGTGTGTGTGTGTGTGTGTCTGAATGTGATTGTATTTCGTCATATCGCAAACATTTGTGATATCAGATAGGTTAAGATATTAAAAAGTAATTGGTGATTTTTTCGACAGTGTTGCATGATGGGAATCTAGTGGTTCACTGATATAATCTAGTAAACAAAATAAACTACTTTTTCACCACTCTGTCTGCAAGTGCATTCCTAAACGGCATTTAACGCAGGTCGATGTGATGTGATATTATCGGAACACAAAGTGGTTACCATTAGCCGAAAATGTTGGCACTGGAGACACTTGCCCTCCACCGATGACTATAACTCATACTTACCTGGCAAGGGAGATACCGTGATCAAGAAAGGCGGTTCACCCAGGGCGAGGCTTAGCCATTGCACGCCAGCTATGCTGACCCCTGTGAATTTCCCAAATGTGGAAATCTCGATTGCATAATTTATGGTAGTGGGGGACTGCGTCCGCGCTCTCCCCTGATGTCTTGTTTAATGACAAACCGTTGCTTGGCGGCAAGCTTGAGGATGACTTGAGCCAATTGCCCGTGCTTATGGAGATCTTTGAAGTCAGTTGTGAAAGACACTTTGTGGACCAATTGAAAGGTAGAAACATTTGTTTGTAGCCAAACATTGTTGACATTTTGTGGAAACATCATGTTGCGAAATGCAGCATGGTATTTATGCCACGCTGGTACTTCAATCAAGAGATAGTTGAGAAGCCAGTCTAACCCTCCCCCCGGTCATGATGTGTCATGCGCTTCCAATATGAAATTGTCCATACATGCGTTCCTCCTTAGCACAGAACAATGCAATAGGTTTTCAACATCCAGAGCTTTTGTGTATTTATTGTGGCTAGTAGGATAGCTGCATGGGAAACTGTTGCTGATGATGTATTTGTCAGAAGTCATTGTATTTGTCCGTTTTTTCCCACAAGGCTGAAATATGTGCCCTCGCTTTGAAATGTTAGCAAGGTTTGTTTGTATTTCATCCAACTATCTGTGCTAAAAAGTGATGGCTACAGTATATGTAATTTCTTCCACTTTTGGAGTGAGCCAAAGTTCAAGCTGCTTATCTAATTGGTGAGAATGCAATGTCTGTTTATCAGACTCACTTTGACTTTATATGGTGTACCAAGAGATGTGCCTTCGCTTACGGCCATACCAGCCTGAATACGCCCGATCTCGTCTGATCTCGGAAGCTAAGCAGGGTCGGGCCTGGTTAGTACTTGGATGGGAGACCGCCTGGGAATACCAGGTGCTGTAAGCCTTTTGTCCACTAGGGGGTGCTGGCATTATTTCATCAGCAACACTGCCTTGTAGTAAGCATTTGATGCTGAATTGACTAAATGCAGCTTCTATGGGCTAGTCTCCCCTGCCCTTTTAATACGATCAAAGTTCCTTGTGTTGTCAGGGAGCAACTGCCTTTTATTTATAAGACAAATAAGAATATTGTTACTGAATGCAGCTTGTGTGTGCTTTGTGCTCCCTCGCCCTGTTCAAATGATCAAAGGAAATAATGCTGGTGAGGAGTGGAACTGGACTGGTGTCTGATGGCCCTGTGTTTTCCATGTTGGAATTACAACCCTTCTTTTATGGAGTAAATCAAAAGCACAAGAGAATGTGAGATGTTATCGATAATAAATCAATTGGTTTCATGCATTTGTCTGTGTGTGTGTGTGTGTGTGTCTGAATGTGATTGTATTTCGTCATATCGCAAACATTTGTGATATCAGATAGGTTAAGATATTAAAAAGTAATTGGTGATTTTTTCGACAGTGTTGCATGATGGGAATCTAGTGGTTCACTGATATAATCTAGTAAACAAAATAAACTACTTTTTCACCACTCTGTGTGCAAGTGCATTCCTAAACGGCATTTAACGCAGGTCGATGTGATACGATATTATCAGAACACAAAGTGGTTACCGTTAGCGGAAAATGTTGGCACTGGAGAGACTTTTCCTCCACTAAGCAGAAGAGATACCGTGATCAAGAAGGTGGTTCACCCAGTGTGGGGCTCAGCCATTGCACTCTGGCTGTGCTGACCCCTTGCGAATTTTCCAAATGTGGGAATCTCGATTGCATAATTTATGGTAGTGGTCGTTTGCGCTTTACTCTGATGTCTTTGTAAATAATAAACCTTTGCTTGGCGGCAGGCTTGAGGATGACTTGAGTCAACTGACTGTGCTTATGGAGATCTTTGAAGTCAGTTGTGAAAGAGACTTTGTGGACCAATCGAAAGGTGGAAACATTTGTTTGTAGCAAAACATTGTTGGCATTTTGTCGAAACATTATGTTGCGAAATGCAGCATTGTATTTATGCCACGCTGGTACTTCAATCAAGAGATAGTTGAGAAGCCAGTCTAACCCTCCCCCCGGTCATGATGTGTCATGCGCTTCCAATATGAAATTGTCCATACATGCGTTCCTCCTTAGCACAGAACAATGCAATAGGTTTTCAACATCCAGAGCTTTTGTGTATTTATTGTGGCTAGTAGGATAGCTGCATGGGAAACTGTTGCTGATGATGTATTTGTCAGAAGTCATTGTATTTGTCCGTTTTTTCCCACAAGGCTGAAATATGTGCCCTCGCTTTGAAATGTTAGCAAGGTTTGTTTGTATTTCATCCAACTATCTGTGCTAAAAAGTGATGGCTACAGTATATGTAATTTCTTCCACTTTTGGAGTGAGCCAAAGTTCAAGCTGCTTATCTAATTGGTGAGAATGCAATGTCTGTTTATCAGACTCACTTTGACTTTATATGGTGTACCAAGAGATGTGCCTTCGCTTACGGCCATACCAGCCTGAATACGCCCGATCTCGTCTGATCTCGGAAGCTAAGCAGGGTCGGGCCTGGTTAGTACTTGGATGGGAGACCGCCTGGGAATACCAGGTGCTGTAAGCCTTTTGTCCACTAGGGGGTGCTTGGCATTATTTCATCAGCAACACTGCCTTGTAGTAAGCATTTGATGCTGAATTGACTAAATGCAGCTTCTATGGGCTAGTCTCCCCTGCCCTTTTAATACGATCAAAGTTCCTTGTGTTGTCAGGGAGCAACTGCCTTTTATTTATAAGACAAATAAGAATATTGTTACTGAATGCAGCTTGTGTGTGCTTTGTGCTCCCTCGCCC
The DNA here is from genome assembly GCF_016432855.1 of Salvelinus namaycush. Lineage (NCBI taxonomy): Eukaryota > Metazoa > Chordata > Actinopteri > Salmoniformes > Salmonidae > Salvelinus > Salvelinus namaycush. Next base: position 56,252 of record NW_024058038.1, read on the forward strand.
TGTTCAAATGATCAAAGGAAATAATGCTGGTGAGGAGTGGAACTGGACTGGTGTCTGATGGCCCTGTGTTTTCCATGTTGGAATTACAACCCTTCTTTTATGGAGTAAATCAAAAGCACAAGAGAATGTGAGATGTTATCGATAATAAATCAATTGGTTTCATGCATTTGTCTGTGTGTGTGTGTGTGTCTGAATGTGATTGTATTTCGTCATATCGCAAACATTTGTGATATCAGATAGGTTAAGATATTAAAAAGTAATTGGTGATTTTTTCGACAGTGTTGCATGATGGGAATCTAGTGGTTCACTGATATAATCTAGTAAACAAAATAAACTACTTTTTCACCACTCTGTGTGCAAGTGCATTCCTAAACGGCATTTAACGCAGGTCGATGTGATACGATATTATCAGAACACAAAGTGGTTACCGTTAGCGGAAAATGTTGGCACTGGAGAGACTTTTCCTCCACTAAGCAGAAGAGATACCATGATCAAGAAGGTGGTTCACCCAGTGTGGGGCTCAGCCATTGCACTCTGGCTGGGCTGACCCCTTGCGAATTTTCCAAATGTGGGAATCTCGATTGCATAATTTATGGTAGTGGTCGTTTGCGCTTTACTCTGATGTCTTTGTAAATAATAAACCTTTGCTTGGCGGCAGGCTTGAGGATGACTTGAGTCAACTGACTGTGCTTATGGAGATCTTTGAAGTCAGTTGTGAAAGAGACTTTGTGGACCAATCGAAAGGTGGAAACATTTGTTTGTAGCAAAACATTGTTGGCATTTTGTCGAAACATTATGTTGCGAAATGCAGCATTGTATTTATGCCACGCTGGTACTTCAATCAAGAGATAGTTGAGAAGCCAGTCTAACCCTCCCCCCGGTCATGATGTGTCATGCGCTTCCAATATGAAATTGTCCATACATGCGTTCCTCCTTAGCACAGAACAATGCAATAGGTTTTCAACATCCAGAGCTTTTGTGTATTTATTGTGGCTAGTAGGATAGCTGCATGGGAAACTGTTGCTGATGATGTATTTGTCAGAAGTCATTGTATTTGTCCGTTTTTTCCCACAAGGCTGAAATATGTGCCCTCGCTTTGAAATGTTAGCAAGGTTTGTTTGTATTTCATCCAACTATCTGTGCTAAAAAGTGATGGCTACAGTATATGTAATTTCTTCCACTTTTGGAGTGAGCCAAAGTTCAAGCTGCTTATCTAATTGGTGAGAATGCAATGTCTGTTTATCAGACTCACTTTGACTTTATATGGTGTACCAAGAGATGTTCCTTCGCATACGGCCATACCAGCCTGAATACGCCCGATCTCGTCTGATCTCGGAAGCTAAGCAGGGTCGGGCCTGGTTAGTACTTGGATGGGTGACCGCCTGGGAATACCAGGTGCTGTAAGCCTTTTGTCCACTAGGGGGTGTGGCATTATTTCATCAGCAACACTGCCTTGTAGTAAGCATTTGATGCTGAATTGACTAAATGCAGCTTCTATGGGCTAGTCTCCCCTGCCCTTTTAATACGATCAAAGTTCCTTGTGTTGTCAGGGAGCAACTGCCTTTTATGCATAAGACAAATAAGAATATTGTTACTGAATGCAGCTTGTGTGTGCTTTGTGCTCCCTCGCCCTGTTCAAATGATCAAAGGAAATAATGCTGGTGAGGAGTGGAACTGGACTGGTGTCTGATGGCCCTGTGTTTTCCATGTTGGAATTACAACCCTTCTTTTATGGAGTAAATCAAAAGCACAAGAGAATCTGAGATGTTATCGATAATAAATCAATTGGTTTCATGCATTTGTCTGTGTGTGTGTGTGTGTCTGAATGTGATTGTATTTCGTCATATCGCAAACATTTGTGATATCAGATAGGTTAAGATATTAAAAAGTAATTGGTGATTTTTTCGACAGTGTTGCATGATGGGAATCTAGTGGTTCACTGATATAATCTAGTAAACAAAATAAACTACTTTTTCACTACTCTGTGTGCAAGTGCATTCCTAAACGGCATTTAACGCAGGTCGATGTGATATGATATTATCAGAACACAAAGTGGTTACCGTTAGCGGAAAATGTTGGCACTGGAGAGACTTGCCCTCCACTAAGCAGAAGAGATACCGTGATCAATGAAGTTGGTTGACCCAGTGTTGGGCTCAGCCATTCCACTCTGGCTGTGCTGACCCCTTTTGAATTTTCCAAATGTGGGAATCTCGATTGCAAAAATTATGGTAGTGGTCGTTTGCGCTTTACCCTGATTTCTTTGTTAATGATAAACCGTTGCTTGGCGGCAGGCTTAAGGATGACTTGAGTCAACCGACTGTGCTTATGGAGATCTTTGAAGTCAGTTGTGAAAGAGACTTTGTGGACCAATCGAAAGGTGGAAACATTTGTTTGTAGCAAAACATTGTTGGCATTTTGTCGAAACATTATGTTGCGAAATGCAGCATTGTATTTATGCCACGCTGGTACTTCAATCAAGAGATAGTTCTTTTGTGTATTTATTGTGGTTAGTAGGATAGCTGCATGGGAAACTGTTGCTGATGATGTATTTGTCAGAAGTCATCTTATTTGTCCGTTTTTTCCCACAAGGCTGAAATATGTGCCCTCGCTTTGAAATGTTAGCAAGGTTTGTTTGTATTTCATCCAACTATCTGTGCTAAAAAGTGATGGCTACAGTATATGTAATTTCTTCCACTTTTTGAGTGAGCCAAAGTTCAAGCTGCTTATCTAATTGGTGAGAATGCAATGTCTGTTTATCAGACTCACTTTGACTTTATATGGTGTACCAAGAGATGTTCCTTTGCTTACGGCCATACCAGCCTGAATACGCCCGATCTCGTCTGATCTCGGAAGCTAAGCAGGGTCGGGCCTGGTTAGTACTTGGATGGGAGACCGCCTGGGAATACCAGGTACTGTAAGCCTTTTGTCCACTAGGGGGTGTGGCATTATTTCATCAGCAACACTGCCTTGTAGTAAGCATTTGATGCTGAATTGACTAAATGCAGCTTCTATGGGCTAGTCTCCCCTGCCCTTTTAATACGATCAAAGTTCCTTGTGTTGTCAGGGAGCAACTGCCTTTTATGCATAAGACAAATAAGAATATTGTTACTGAATGCAGCTTGTGTGTGCTTTGTGCTCCCTCGCCCTGTTCAAATGATCAAAGGAAATAATGCTGGTGAGGAGTGGAACTGGACTGGTGTCTGATGGCCCTGTGTTTTCCATGTTGGAATTACAACCCTTCTTTTATGGAGTAAATCAAAAGCACAAGAGAATCTGAGATGTTATCGATAATAAATCAATTGGTTTCATGCATTTGTCTGTGTGTGTGTGTGTGTCTGAATGTGATTGTATTTCGTCATATCGCAAACATTTGTGATATCAGATGGGTTAAGATATTAAAAAGTAATTGGTGATTTTTTCGACAGTGTTGCATGATGGGAATCTAGTGGTTCACTGATATAATCTAGTAAACAAAATAAACTACTTTTTCACTACTCTGTGTGCAAGTGCATTCCTAAACGGCATTTAACCTTTACCGAACCTCAACCCCGTATCCGGGATCACCCCCCACCCCCCACACACTGATTAGCATAGCTAGCATAGCTTCACAAGTAGATAGTAGCATCTAAATATCATTAAATCACAAGTCCAAGACACCAGATGAAAGATACAGATCTTGTGAATAAAGCCACCATTTCAGATTTTTAAAATGTTTTACAGGGAAGACAAAATATGTAAATCTATTAGCTAAACACGTTAGCAAAATACACCACTATTCTAACTCCATCAGTTTCTTACTCCTTCAGGTGCTATCACCAATTCGGCTCAACTAAGATATTGATAGCCAATAACCTATAAAAAAAACCATCAGATGACAGTCTGATAACATATTCATGGTATAGGATAGTTTTTGTTAGAAAAAAGTGCATATTTCAGGTAGAAATCACAGTTTACAATTGCACCGACCATCACAAATCGACTAGAATTACTAGATAGAGCAACGTGTATGACCAATTTACTCATCATAAAACATTTCATAAAAATAGACAAAGCATAGCAATGGAAAGACCCAGTTCTTGTGATTTCAGACCATATTTCAGATTTTCTAAGCGTTTTTCAGCGAAAACACAATAAATCGATAAGTTAGCATACTACATGTGCAAACGTTACCAGAGCATCGATTCCAGCCAAAGAGCGCTATAACGTAATCACCGCCAAAAGATATTAATTTTTTCACTAACCTTCTCAGAATTCTTCCGATGACACTCCTGTAACATCATTTTACAACATACATATACAGTTTGTTCGAAAAGGTGCATATTTAGCCATACAAAACCGTGGTTACACAATAAAAATACTAGGAAATCAAGCCTCAATATGTCTGACGTCATCTATCAGAGTGATCTAGTTTAATTGAAAGCTAATCATATACTTGACTAAAAAATACAGGGTTGACAGGAATCGAAAGACAAATTAGTTCTTAATGCAACCGCTGATTTACATTTGTAAAATTATCCTTACTTTTCAATACAGGGTTCGCCAAGTGAAGCTATACCAAACAAAATGGCGAAATATGCGTTTAAAATATTTCGACAGAACAACAATTTATCATATTAAATATTGCTTACTTTGAGCTGTTCTTCCATCATATTCTTGGGCAATGTATCCTTTCTATGTTATAAACGTCTTTTGGTCGATAGATGTCCTCTGTCCTTCGAAATATCCACTAACGATCGAACGGGACCCCAAAACGTGTCCAAAGTTTCAGAGTGCACAACAAAGAAATTCCTCAAAATCGCACTAAACGGATATAAATTGCTATAAAACGGTTTAAATTAACTACCTTATGATGTTTCTAAGTCCTATATCGAATTAAATTACAGACGGATACATTTCAAGTTGATAACCGAGCCTGTGAAAATGGCGTCCGGAGGTCCCTTCCTGCGTAAGGGCGAGCGTCGAAAGGGGGGCTACTCTCACTCCTTGGTCTTTTATAACCTCTGAGAGCTACCTAGAAGGCCCATTCCACTTCTCATTGGTTACTGACATCCAGGGGAAGGCGGGTGCAGTTCGTGTCGTTCCATAGGATAGACAGAGACCTTAAAAACTGATCTGAAACCAGAGCTTCGCTCTCAGACCTTTCACTGTCTGTCATGGATTTCGCTGTAGAAAGAGTTCTGGGTCACCCACAGACATCATTTCAACGTTGTATGAAACTAGAAGGTGTTTTCTATCCAATATAATTAATAATATGCATATTGTACGAGCAAGAATTGAGTACTAGGCAGTTTAATTTGGAGACGACAAAATGCTAATTCGGAACAGCACCCCCTGTAGTCGCAAGAAGTTAACGCAGGTCGATGTGATATGATATTATCAGAACACAAAGTGGTTACCGTTAGCGGAAAATGTTGGCACTGGAGAGACTTGCCCTCCACTAAGCAGAAGAGATACCATGATCAAGAAGTTGGTTCACCCAGTGTGAGGCTCAGCCATTCCACTCTGGCTGTGCTGACCCCTTTTGAATTTTCCAAATGTGGGAATCTCGATTGCAAAATTTATGGTAGTGGTCGTTTACGCTTTACCCTGATTTCTTTGTTAATGATAAACCGTTGCTTGGCGGCAGGCTTAAGGATGACTTGAGTCAACCGACTGTGCTTATGGAGATCTTTGAAGTCAGTTGTGAAAGAGACTTTGTGGACCAATCGAAAGGTGGAAACATTTGTTTGTAGCAAAACATTGTTGGCATTTTGTCGAAACATTATGTTGCGAAATGCAGCATTGTATTTATGCCACGCTGGTACTTCAATCAGGAGATAGTTGAGAAGCCACTCTAACCCCCCCCCGGTCATGATGTGTCATGCGCTTCCAATATGAAATTGTCCATACATGCGTTCCTCCTTAGCACAGAACAATGCAATAGGTTTTCAACATCCAGAGCTTTTGTGTATTTATTGTGGCTAGTAGGATAGCTGCATGGGAAACTGTTGCTGATGATGTATTTGTCAGAAGTCATTGTATTTGTCCGTTTTTTCCCACAAGGCTGAAATATGTGCCCTCGCTTTGAAATGTTAGCAAGGTTTGTTTGTATTTCATCCAACTATCTGTGCTAAAAAGTGATGGCTACAGTATATGTAATTTCTTCCACTTTTTGAGTGAGCCAAAGTTCAAGCTGCTTATCTAATTGGTGAGAATGCAATGTCTGTTTATCAGACTCACTTTGACTTTATATGGTGTACCAAGAGATGTTCCTTCGCATACGGCCTTACCTACCTGAATACGCATTTCCTGATTGGAGAAGTGACGACAGGTGCGAGTGTCTGAGCTGTGAGTGAGTGTTTGCTGGAGAGTGTTTGCTCGAGAGCTATTTTTGTTAATTAATTGGTTTTTGCAATATAATTTATTATTTTCTTCAGTTGAATAGTTTTAAGTTTGGTTAGTCTTCCCCCTTGCAGTTTTTCTGCTTGGGGGAGAGTTTTTTGGATTCATTTTTTTACTATGACGGACAACATGGAAAAGACAAACGGAATGGACAAAGACAACGAAAAGGCGCAACGGAAGAAAAATGAAGATAAAGAAGAAATGAAATATGGCAAGGAATACACGGTGGCAATTGAGTTGGAAGGAGAAGACAAGGTGACGACAATGGAACTACTAAGAGCAATTAAGGAGGTGTGTGGAGAGGTGGTGGGATGCCGAATGAAAGGGGAGAAGAAGTACGAAATTACGATGAGAAATGAAAAAGGAAAAGAACGTCTAATGGATGGATTAAGAATAAAGGATACAAAGATTCTGGCGAGAGATATTAATGTGAAGGAAGTGGTGGTGTCGTTCATGAATCTCCCAGTATATGTAGAAGACGGTGTGATACTGGGCAAGCTGAGTAGCTGGGGAGTGGCGGCTGTCTCGGAGATAAGGAGGAGAGTGTGGCCAGGAACAGAGGTGGTTGACGGGACACGTTTCTGCAAGGTCAAGTTCACAGAAAAAGTGACATCATTACCTTATTCTACAAGAATTGAGACGTTGGAGGGAGCAGAATATTTCAGAGTCATCCATGACAAACAGGTCAGAGTGTGTCGTATGTGTATTCAACCCGGGCACATAGTTAAAGACTGCCCGGAATTTAAGTGTTTTAAGTGTGGCAATCAAGGACACTATGCGAGGGAATGTGATGGAGAGAAGGAAAGGAATTTTTGTGGTGGATGCAGAAAGAGAGTGGCGGAGTGCAACTGTGGAGAGGTTAGGGCTGGAGAGGGGAGTCAAACACTATTCGAGGAAGCAGTTGTATTGTCGAAAGAAGGAGAAGAAGATGGAGGAGAGGACGTGGTGGAGGGTGGAGAGACGGAAGAAGGAAGAAGGAAGAAGGACCAGAAGATAAATGAAATTGGGAGCAGTATGGACTCAGAAGTAAGAAGAGGGAGTTTTCAGGAGGAGGGGGGGAGTGGAATGGGGGGAAGCACGGGGGACTCACAGGTTTTGGGGGAAGGCACAGCACTAACAAGTAGCTCGGGGGGTGAAGAAATGGAGGGGGTTATGGAGTTGATGACAATACCAGAGACGGTGATGAGCACGGGGAGCACAACGACTATACAAGAAACGGAGATGAATACGGGGAGCACAACGGATGTGGATGTCAAGAGGGTGAGTTGGCTGGAAAACATGGACTTGGAAGAGATATCGGATACGGAGGATGGAGAAAAGATTGAAAGAACGAGGGAAGGATACAGGAAGAGGAAAGCGGCGGGAAGAGGGGGAGAGAAAGGGTGGAAGAGGAAAGAAACTGGATAACAGGTAGAGGAAAATGAAATTATATTTTATCATTTTATTATTTATTAGAATGGTAAATATAATGTCAATAAATGCAAATGGATTGAGGACAATGGGAAAATTTAATAGAATAATAAAAATGAAGAAGTCAGATATTTTATGTATTCAAGAGACGCACTGGGATAATGTATGTGTTTTAGAAGTTAAAAAAATATGGAGGGATTTTATTTATGTAAACAACGGCAGAGGGAATTCAAGTGGGGTTGCTATTTTATTGAGGAGGGATGTGGTGGATAATGTGAAACAGATATATAATGATAATAATGGGAGGATTTTAATTGTAGATTTTGAATATATGAGTATGGTTTTTAGAATTATAAATATTTATGCGCCTAATACTGAAATAGAGCGCAAAGATTTATTTTTAGAAATAGGGAAATGGTGTGAGGGAAACTGTATTGTAGTTGGGGATTTTAATGTTAAAATGGATAGACTGGATATGACAAGAGGAGCTATTTTTAGAAGTGATGTATCTAGGGGGGTTTTAAAGAAGATGATGTTAGAAAAAGGAATAATTGATATATGGAGAGAGGAAAATCCAGAAAAAAGAGAATTTTCTAGAAGGCAGGTGGTTTTAGGGGATTTGAAACAAACGAGGATAGATCTGGTTTTAGTAAAAGAAGGTTTAAGGAATTTTATGAAAGATATTAAGTATGTTTTTACAACTTTTAGTGATCATGCAGGTTTAACATTTTCAGTGGGATTAGATAAGGAAAGAACAGGGGGTGGAATATGGTGTATGAATGCAGGGTATTTGGGAGATGAGGAATATGGGAAACAACTTAAATCTTTGATAGCATGTGAAATGGAGGATAAGCAGAAAGAGAATGATAAGTGTTCATGGTGGGATAAGGTTAAGGAAAAAATAAAAGTTTTTAGTATAGGATATGCAAGGAAAAAGAGAGGTAGGATGAAAAGAGAAGAAAATGAGTTGAGGGCTAAATTGGATAAAGAAATGAGGAAGTGTGACAGTGAACCTAATTATAATATAGGAAAGTTTTTGGAATTAAAAGCACAATTGACTAAATATGAAATAGATAAGTGTAAGGGTGCAATTATAAGAAGTAAGGCAAAGTATGTTTTGGAGGGGGAGAAATGTACTTCATTTTTTCTTGGATTAGAGAAGAATAAACAGAGGAGAACATATATTAGAGAGATCGAAAATATAAAGGGTGAAGTTGTCAATGATTATGTAGAGGTTTTAGAAACAGTGCAGAATTTTTATAAGGATTTATTTAAGAAAGGGGAGGTGGATGAGGGGTGTGTAAAGGAGATATTGGATAGTGTGGATGTGCAAATTAATGTAGAGGATAAACAAATGTGTGATGGGAAGATAACATTGACTGAAGTTAAAGATGCGATTAAGGGTTTACAAGTAAATAAGAGTCCTGGAGTAGATGGAATAATTGCAGAGTTTTATAAAATATATGCCAGTTTTTTAGCACCTATTTTATTGGAAGTTTATCAATATATGGAGGATAATGATAGTATTTCTGAATCTATGGTGACAGGACTGATAACGATTTTATATAAAAATAAGGGGAGTAAATTAAAATTGGAGAATTATAGGCCAATTAGTTTATTAAATTCGGATTATAAGATTTTAGCAAAGATACTGGCAAATAGAATGAAGCAAGTTTTAAATGATATTATAGCACCTACACAGAATTATAGTGTGCCTGGTAGAGATATTGCGGATACAATTAATACAATTAGAGATGTGATAAATAAAATGAATCATGATAAGATGGGGGGAATTGTTTTAAGCATAGATTTAAATAAAGCTTTTGATAGGGTGGAACATGATTTTATGTTTAGGGTAATGGATAAATATGGTTTTGGTAATAGAATAATAGGATGGATAAAATTATTATATAAGAAGGCAAAAAGTAGGGTGAAATGTAATGGGGTTTTAACCGATTCTTTTATTCTTGAGAGATCTGTGAGACAGGGGTGTCCTTTATCAGCTTTATTATTCGTTTTATCGGTAGAACCTTTAGCAGCATTTCTTAAAAGAGATAATCTTATAAATTGTGTAGAGACTCCGCAAGGAGGTTTTAGTTTGATACATCAATACGCAGATGATACCACTATAACAGTTAGAGATGAGGGTAGTGTAAAAAGGGTGATGGAGTGTTTTAAAGTATATGGACAAGCATCGGGTGCAAAGGTTAACATGGAGAAGTCAGTAGTAATGTATATTGGGAAGATTAATGAGGGGAATTTTCCTTTTAAAGTGGTTAAAGATTATTTTAAGGTATTAGGAGTGTTTTTAGGGGTGAAAGAAATGGAAGCTAGGGATTTGACATGGAGTGGTGTAATAAATAAAGTTAGAAAGGTGGTAAATATGTGGAGGGGGAGGTCTTTGAAATTAAAAGGGAAAGTAATTGTCATAAATTCATTGTTGATGTCAATATTTATTTATGTAATGAATGTTTTGGATATGCCAGAATGGGTTTTATCTGAAATGAATAAAATTGTAGTTGATTTTTTATGGGAAGGGAAGGGGGTGAGAATAGCTTTTAAAACTTTGATTGCAGGTTATGAGGAGGGGGGTTTGAAGTTGGTAGATTTAAGTGTAAGGAAAACAGCAATTAGAGTAAAAATGGTACGGAAATATTTATTTGGTGAATTGGATTATGGGTGGAAAAGGTTTTTTAAAGAGTATTTGCAGGAGGTTGGGAGGATGGGGGACAATGGTTTATTGATGAGTATGAAGAAGGAAATGTTAGGTAATATACCTTTGTTTTACAGAGAAGTGTTTGAGGCTTGGGGGCGGTTTTTACCAAATATTTATTATGAATGTACCAGTTTAGAAAATATTTTAAATCAGCCGATATTTTTAAATCCAAAGATAAAGTGCAATAATATGATGTTGTTTTGTAAATATTTTATGAGGGCTGGGATGAGGCAGATAGGTGACATAGCATATGAGGTAATTCCTGGGTTTCTTCCATTTCAGGCTATATATGACAATGTGGTTGAAGTAGATGAAGAAATAAGTAAAACTACTGTGGAGAATATGTACAAGAAAATATTGGGATGTATTCCCGGGGAGTGGGTGATTTTAATAAACAAAGAGGTGGTCAAAAGATCTAGGGCTTTACCAGTTTTATATTATGAAAGTAATGGGGAGAAACATGATTTATCAGGTCTAAAAGTTAAAATGGTTTATAGAAAATGTATTTTAAAAGAGATAAAAAGTCCTGCTGCGGAGAAAGTGTGGTCTAGGGTGTTTCCAAACATGGATGTAAAATCAATATGGAAGAATGTAAATGTAAAATATAATTTTATAGAATGTGAAGACAATGATTTTAAATTGAAACATAATAGGATTTTTACAAATGTGGTTTTGCATCAAATAAATAGGGATATTAAAAGAGAATGTGATATTTGTGGTACGGGGGTGGAAAATTTGATGCACTTTTTTATTGAATGTAGTAGGTTGAAAGATTTTCATGAGTTTTTAAAAGGACTTTTAGTAAAACATTGGGGAGAAGAGATTTTTACTGGGGTGGAGTGGAGGAGGTTGTTTCTTTTTGGTGTAAATGGGAAAAGTAAAGTTTTAAATATTAATTTGGTGAATTTTGTAATAAGTCATGCTAGATATGCGATAAGATTAAGAAGGAATTTAGGTCATTATGAAGGGAAAATTGTGAATGTGGAAGGTTTTTTTAGGAGCATATTAGAGAGAGATATAGAGATAATATATAGATACGGTGGAGGAAATTTTGAAAAATTGTTTGTGTGGGGGAGTACTTTTATTGAAATTCTGTCAAATGGGAAACTTGTATTTCATTATTAAGTGGATTTAGTGGATGATTGTGTTTTTTAATAGGTTTTATTTTATTTATTTTTTTTTTTTTTATTTTGTAAAAGGATGAATTGTTCATCCTTTTTTATTATTGATTGAATGTTGTAAATATTATGTGATTTTTCATAATAAAAGATAAAAAAAAAAAAAAAATACGCACGATCTCGTCTGATCTCGGAAGCTAAGCAGGGTCGGGCCTGGTTAGTACTTGGATGGGAGACCGCCTGGGAATACCAGGTGCTGTAAGCCTTTTGTCCACTAGGGGTGTGGCATTATTTCATCAGCAACACTGCCTTGTAGTAAGCATTTGATGCTGAATTGACTAAATGCAGCTTCTATGGGCTAGTCTCCCCTGCCCTTTTAATACGATCAAAGTTCCTTGTGTTGTCAGGGAGCAACTGCCTTTTATTTATAAGACAAATAAGAATATTGTTACTGAATGCAGCTTGTGTGTGCTTTGTGCTCCCTCGCCCTGTTCAAATGATCAAAGGAAATAATGCTGGTGAGGAGTGGAACTGGACTGGTGTCTGATGGACCTGTGTTTTCCATGTTGGAATTACAACCCTTCTTTTATGGAGTAAATCAAAAGCACAAGAGAATCTGAGATGTTATCGATAATAAATCAATTGGTTTCATGCATTTGTCTGTGTTAGCCAGTAGAATGGAGGGACGATCAGAGGTCCTCCATCTTATTATCTAGTGACTGTACATTAGCCAGTAGAATGGAGGGACGATCAGAGGTCCTCCATCTTATTATCTAGTGATTGTACATTAGCCAGTAGAATGGAGGGACGATCAGAGGTCCTCCATCTTATTATCTAGTGATTGTACATTAGCCAGTAAAATGGAGGGACGATCAGAGGTCCTCCATCTTATTATCTAGTGACTGTACATTAGCCAGTAGAATGGAGGGACGGTCAGAGGTCCTCCATCTTATTATCTAGTGATTGTACATTAGCCAGTAGAATGGAGGGACGATCAGAGGTCCTCCATCTTATTATCTAGTGATTGTACATTAGCCAGTAGAATGGAGGGACGGTCAGAGGTCCTCCATCTTATTATCTAGTGATTGTACATTAGCCAGTAGAATGGAGGGACGATCAGAGGTCCTCCATCTTATTATCTAGTGATTGTACATTAGCCAGTAGAATGGAGGGACGATCAGAGGTCCTCCATCTTATTATCTAGTGACTGTACATTAGCCAGTAGAATGGAGGGACGATCAGAGGTCCTCCATCTTATTATCTAGTGACTGTACATTAGCCAGTAGAATGGAGGGACGATCAGAGGTCCTCCATCTTATTATCTAGTGATTGTACATTAGCCAGTAGAATGGAGGGACGATCAGAGGTCCTCCATCTTATTATCTAGTGACTGTACATTAGCCAGTAGAATGGAGGGACGATCAGAGGTCCTCCATCTTATTATCTAGTGACTGTACATTAGCCAGTAGAATGGAGGGACGATCAGAGGTCCTCCATCTTATTATCTAGTGATTGTACATTAGCCAGTAGAATGGAGGGACGATCAGAGGTCCTCCATCTTATTATCTAGTGATTGTACATTAGCCAGTAAAATGGAGGGACGATCAGAGGTCCTCCATCTTATTATCTAGTGACTGTACATTAGCCAGTAGAATGGAGGGACGATCAGAGGTCCTCCATCTTATTATCTAGTGACTGTACATTAGCAAGTAGAATGGAGGGACGATCAGAGGTCCTCCATCTTATTATCTAGTGACTGTACATTAGCCAGTAAAATGGAGGGACGATCAGAGGTCCTCCATCTTATTATCAAGTGACTGTACATTAGCCAGTAGAATGGAGGGACGATCAGAGGTCCTCCATCTTATTATCTAGTGACTGTACATTAGCCAGTAGAATGGAGGGACGATCAGAGGTCCTCCATCTTATTATCTAGTGACTGTACATTAGCCAGTAAAATGGAGGGACGATCAGAGGTCCTCCATCTTATTATCTAGTGACTGTACATTAGCCAGTAAAATGGAGGGACGATCAGAGGTCCTCCATCTTATTATCTAGTGACTGTACATTAGTCAGTAGAATGGAGGGACGATCAGAGGTCCTCCATCTTATTATCTAGTGATTGTACATTAGCCAGTAGAATGGAGGGACGATCAGAGGTCCTCCATCTTATTATCTAGTGATTGTACATTAGCCAGTAAAATGGAGGGACGATCAGAGGTCCTCCATCTTATTATCTAGTGACTGTACATTAGCCAGTAGAATGGAGGGACGGTCAGAGGTCCTCCATCTTATTATCTAGTGACTGTACATTAGCCAGTAGAATGGAGGGACGATCAGAGGTCCTCCGTCTTATTATCTAGTGATTGTACATTAGCCAGTAGAATGGAGGGACGATCAGAGGTCCTCCATCTTATTATCTAGTGACTGTACATTAGCCAGTAGAATGGAGGGACGATCAGAGGTCCTCCATCTTATTATCTAGTGACTGTACATTAGCCAGTAGAATGGAGGGACGATCAGAGGTCCTCCATCTTATTATCTAGTGACTGTACATTAGCCAGTAGAATGGAGGGACGATCAGAGGTCCTCCATCTTATTATCTAGTGACTGTACATTAGCCAGTAGAATGGAGGGACGATCAGAGGTCCTCCATCTTATTATCTAGTGACTGTACATTAGCCAGTAGAATGGAGGGACGATCAGAGGTCCTCCATCTTATTATCTAGTGACTGTACATTAGCCAGTAGAATGGAGGGACGATCAGAGGTCCTCCATCTTATTATCTAGTGACTGTACATTAGCCAGTAGAATGGAGGGACGATCAGAGGTCCTCCATCTTATTATCTAGTGACTGTACATTAGCCAGTAGAATGGAGGGACGATCAGAGGTCCTCCATCTTATTATCTAGTGACTGTACATTAGCCAGTAGAATGGAGGGACGATCAGAGGTCCTCCATCTTATTATCTAGTGACTGTACATTAGTCAGTAGAATGGAGGGACGATCAGAGGTCCTCCATCTTATTATCTAGTGATTGTACATTAACCAGTAGAATGGAGGGACGATCAGAGGTCCTCCATCTTATTATCTAGTGACTGTACATTAGTCAGTAGAATGGAGGGACGATCAGAGATCCTCCATCTTATTATCTAGTGATTGTACATTAGCCAGTAGAATGGAGGGACGAGGTGGACAGTTTTCCCTTACCTTAAGCTTCCAATCAACAACATCAAACTAGCTGGAAAGAGAACAAGGTATTTACTGCTCTTGTTTCAGAAATCTTTCTAATTCTTTTGAACGTGTACTGAACGGATATTTGTGTTGTAATTGACGTTCTGAAGTCTGCTAGCAATATGCCGTTGTTAGCTGTAGCCTAGCTCCTCTGTTTGTGCTGGCTAATATGAGTTAATCTTGCACCAGATTAGCAAGCTGTTAGCACATGATAAACTATTTGGGTAGAAATCCTCATGCATATTGATGCATTTGATGTATG
>NW_024058039.1:0-71312 GCF_016432855.1 Salvelinus namaycush
CTCTACCCAGCTCATTGTCCTCTAACTCAACTCTACCCAGCTCATTGTCCTCCAACTTCAACTCTACCCAGCTCAATGTACACTAACTCAACTCTACCCAGCTCATTGTACTGTAACTCAACTCTACTCAGCTCATTGTCCTCTAACTCTACTCTATCCAGCTCATTGTACTCTAACTCTACTCTACCCACCTCATTGTCCTCTACTCAACTCTACCCAGCTCATTGTCCTCTAACTCAACTCTACCCAGCTCATTGTACTGTAACTCAACTCTACCCAGCTCATTGTACTCTAACTCAACTCTACCCAGCTCATTGTACTCCAACTCTACCCAGCTCATTGTTCTCTAACTCTACTCTACCCAGCTCATTGTACTGTAACTCAACTCATTGTACTGTAACTCATCTCTACCCAGCTCATTGTACTGTAACTCAACTCTACCCAGCTCATTGTACTGTAACTCAATTCTACCCAGCTCATTGTACTGTAACTCAACTCTACCCAGCTCATTGTACTGTAACTCAACTCTACCCAGCTCATTGTACTGTAACTCAACTCTACCCAGCTCATTGTACTGTAACTCAACTCTACCCAGCTCATTGTCCTCTAACTCAACTCTACCCAGCTCATTGTACTGTAACTCAACTCTACCCAGCTCATTGTCCTCTAACTCTACTCTACCCAGCTCATTGTTCTCTAACTCAACTCTACCCAGCTCATTGTACTGTAACTCAACTCTACCCAGCTCATTGTCCACTAACTCAACTCTACCCAGCTCATTGTCCTCCAACTCAACTCTACCCAGCTCAATGTACACTAACTCAACTCTACCCAGCTCATTGTACTGTAACTCAACTCTACTCAGCTCATTGTCCTCTAACTCTACTCTATCCAGCTCATTGTACTCTAACTCTACTCTACCCAGCTCATTGTCCTCTAACTCAACTCTACCCAGCTCATTGTCCTCTAACTCAACTCTACCCAGCTCATTGTACTGTAACTCAACTCTACCCAGCTCATTGTACTCCAACTCTACCCAGCTCATTGTACTGTAACTCAACTCTACCCAGCTCATTGTACTGTAACTCTACCCAGCTCATTGTACTCTAACTCAACTCTACCCAGCTCATTGTCCTCTAACTCAACTCTACCCAGCTAATTGTCCTCTAACTCTACTCAGCTCATTGTACTGTAACTCAACTCTACGCAGCTCATTGTTCTCTAACTCAACTCTACCCAGCTCATTGTACTGTAACTCAACTCTACCCAGCTCATTGTACTCTAACTCAACTCTACCCAGCTCATTGTACTGTAACTCAACTCTACCCAGCTCATTGTACTGTAACTCAACTCTACCCAGCTCATTGTACTGTAACTCAACTCTACCCAGCTCATTGTACTGTAACTCAACTCTACCCAGCTCATTGTCCTCTAACTCAACTCTACCCAGCTCATTGTACTCTAACTCTACCCAGCTCATTGTACTGTAACTCAACTCTACCCAGCTCATTGTCCTCTAACTCTACTCTACCCAGCTCATTGTTCTCTAACTCAACTTTACCCAGCTCATTGTACTGTAACTCAACTCTACCCAGCTCATTGTCCTCTAACTCAACTCTACCCAGCTCATTGTCCTCCAACTCAACTCTAACCAGCTCAATGTACACTAACTCAACTCTACCCAGCTCATTGTCCTGTAACTCAACTCTACCCAGCTCATTGTCCTCTAACTCAACTCTACCCAGCTCATTGTACTCTAACTCTACCCAGCTCATTGTACTGTAACTCAACTCTACCCAGCTCATTGTCCTCTAACTCTACTCTACCCAGCTCATTGTCCTCTAACTCTACTCTATCCAGCTCATTGTACTCTAACTCTACTCTACCCAGCTCATTGTCCTCTAACTCAACTCTACCCAGCTCATTGTCCTCTAACTCAACTCTACCCAGCTCATTGTACTCTAACTCAACTCTACTCAGCTCATTGTCCTCTACCTCAACTCTACCCAGCTCATTGTCCTCTAACTCAACTCTACCCAGCTCATTGTACTGTAACTCAACTCTACGCAGCCCATTGTCCTCTAACTCTACTCTA
Organism: Salvelinus namaycush; assembly: GCF_016432855.1. NCBI lineage: Eukaryota > Metazoa > Chordata > Actinopteri > Salmoniformes > Salmonidae > Salvelinus > Salvelinus namaycush. Next base: position 2,096 of record NW_024058039.1, read on the forward strand.
CCCAGCTCATTGACCTCTAACTCTACTCTACCCAGCTCATTGACCTCTAACTCTACTCAGCTCATTGTCCTCTAACTCTACTCAGCTCATTGTACTGTAACTCAACTCTACGCAGCTCATTGTCCTCTAACTCAACTCTACCCAGCTCATTGTACTCTAACTCAATTCTACCCAGCTCATTGTACTGTAACTCAACTCTACGCAGCTCATTGTCCTCTAACTCTACTCTACCCAGCTCATTGTACTCTAACTCTACTCAGCTCATTGTCCTCTAACTCTACTCAGCTCATTGCACTGTAACTCAACTCTACCCAGCTCATTGTACTGTAACTCAACTCTACCCAGCTCATTGTCCTCTAACTCAACTCTACCCAGCTCATTGTACTCTAACTCAACTCTACCCAGCACATTGTCCTCTAACTCAACTCTACCCAGCTCATTGTACTGTAACTCAACTCTACCCAGCTCATTGTACTCTAACTCAACTCTACCCAGCTCATTGTACTCTAACTCTACCCAGCTCATTGTTCTCTAACTCTACCCAGCTCATTGTTCTCTAACTCTACTCTACCCAGCTCATTGTACTGTAACTCAACTCTACCCAGCTCATTGTACTGTAACTCTACCCAGCTCATTGTTCTTTAACTCAACTCTACCCAGCTCATTGTACTGTAACTCAACTCTACCCAGCTCATTGTACTCCAACTCTACCCAGCTCATTGTTCTCTAACTCTACTCTACCCAGCTCATTGTACTGTAACTCAACTCATTGTACTGTAACTCATCTCTACCCAGCTCATTGTACTGTAACTCAACTCTACCCAGCTCATTGTACTGTAACTCAATTCTACCCAGCTCATTGTACTGTAACTCAACTCTACCCTGCTCATTGTACTGTAACTCAACTCTACCCAGCTCATTGTACTGTAACTCAACTCTACCCAGCTCATTGTACTGTAACTCAACTCTACCCAGCTCATTGTACTGTAACTCAACTCTACCCAGCTCATTGTACTGTAACTCTACCCAGCTCATTGTACTCTAACTCAACTCTACCCAGCTCATTGTACTGTAACTCAACTCTACCCAGCTCATTGTACTCCAACTCTACCCAGCTCATTGTACTGTAACTCAACTCTACCCAGCTCATTGTACTGTAACTCTACCCAGCTCATTGTACTCTAACTCAACTCTACCCAGCTCATTGTACTGTAACTCAACTCTACCCAGCTCATTGTACTCCAACTCTACCCAGCTCATTGTCCTCTAACTCAACTCTACCCAGCTAATTGTCCTCTAACTCTACTCAGCTCATTGTACTGTAACTCAACTCTACGCAGCTCATTGTTCTCTAACTCAACTCTACCCAGCTCATTGTACTGTAACTCAACTCTACCCAGCTCATTGTACTCTAACTCAACTCTACCCAGCTCATTGTACTGTAACTCAACTCTACCCAGCTCATTGTACTGTAACTCAACTCTACCCAGCTCATTGTACTGTAACTCAACTCTACCCAGCTCATTGTACTGTAACTCAACTCTACCCAGCTCATTGTCCTCTAACTCAACTCTACCCAGCTCATTGTACTCTAACTCTACCCAGCTCATTGTACTGTAACTCAACTCTACCCAGCTCATTGTCCTCTAACTCTACTCTACCCAGCTCATTGTTCTCTAACTCAACTCTACCCAGCTCATTGTACTGTAACTCAACTCTACCCAGCTCATTGTCCTCTAACTCAACTCTACCCAGCTAATTGTCCTCCAACTCAACTCTACCCAGCTCAATGTACACTAACTCAACTCTACCCAGCTCATTGTCCTGTAACTCAACTCTACCCAGCTCATTGTCCTCTAACTCAACTCTACCCAGCTCATTGTACTCTAACTCTACCCAGCTCATTGTACTGTAACTCAACTCTACCCAGCTCATTGTCCTCTAACTTTACTCTACCCAGCTCATTGTCCTCTAACTCTACTCTATCCAGCTCATTGTACTCTAACTCTACTCTACCCAGCTCATTGTCCTCTAACTCAACTCTACCCAGCTCATTGTCCTCTAACTCAACTCTACCCAGCTCATTGTACTGTAACTCAACTCTACCCAGCTCATTGTACTCTAACTCAACTCTACTCAGCTCATTGTCCTCTACCTCAACTCTACCCAGCTCATTGTCCTCTAACTCAACTCTACCCAGCTCATTGTACTGTAACTCAACTCTACGCAGCCCATTGTCCTCTAACTCTACTCTACCCAGCTCATTGACCTCTAACTCTACTCTACCCAGCTCATTGACCTCTAACTCTACTCAGCTCATTGTCCTCTAACTCTACTCAGCTCATTGTACTGTAACTCAACTCTACGCAGCTCATTGTCCTCTAACTCAACTCTACCCAGCTCATTGTACTCTAACTCAATTCTACCCAGCTCATTGTACTGTAACTCAACTCTACGCAGCTCATTGTCCTCTAACTCTACTCTACCCAGCTCATTGTACTCTAACTCTACTCAGCTCATTGTCCTCTAACTCTACTCAGCTCATTGTCCTCTAACTCTACTCAGCTCATTGTACTGTAACTCAACTCTACGCAGCTCATTGTCCTCTAACTCAACTCTACCCAGCTCATTGTACTCTAACTCAATTCTACCCAGCTCATTGTACTGTAACTCAACTCTACGCAGCTCATTGTCCTCTAACTCAACTCTACCCAGCTCATTGTTCTCTAACTCTACTCTACCCAGCTCATTGTACTGTAACTCAACTCTACCCAGCTCATTGTACTGTAACTCAACTCTACCCAGCTCATTGTCCTCCAACTCAACTCTACCCAGCTCAATGTACACTAACTCAACTCTACCCAGCTCATTGTCCTCTAACTCAACTCTACCCAGCTCATTGTCCTCTAACTCTACTCAGCTCATTGTCCTCTAACTCTACTCAGCTCATTGTACTGTAACTCAACTCTACGCAGCTCATTGTTCTCTAACTCAACTCTACCCAGCTCATTGTACTCTAACTCAACTCTACCCAGCTCATTGTACTGTAACTCAACTCTACCCAGCTCATTGTACTCTAACTCAACTCTACCCAGCTCATTGTCCTCTAACTCAACTCTACCCAGCTCATTGTACTCTAACTCAACTCTACCCAGCTCATTGTCCTCTAACTCAACTCTACCCAGCTCATTGTACTGTAACTCAACTCTACCCAGCTCATTGTACTCTAACTCAACTCTACCCAGCTCATTGTACTCTAACTCTACCCAGCTCATTGTTCTCTAACTCTACCCAGCTCATTGTTCTCTAACTCTACTCTACCCAGCTCATTGTACTGTAACTCAACTCTACCCAGCTCATTGTACTGTAACTCTACCCAGCTCATTGTTCTTTAACTCAACTCTACCCAGCTCATTGTACTGTAACTCAACTCTACCCAGCTCATTGTACTCCAACTCTACCCAGCTCATTGTTCTCTAACTCTACTCTACCCAGCTCATTGTACTGTAACTCAACTCATTGTACTGTAACTCATCTCTACCCAGCTCATTGTACTGTAACTCAACTCTACCCAGCTCATTGTACTGTAACTCAATTCTACCCAGCTCATTGTACTGTAACTCAACTCTACCCAGCTCATTGTACTGTAACTCAACTCTACCCAGCTCATTGTACTGTAACTCAACTCTACCCAGCTCATTGTACTGTAACTCAACTCTACCCAGCTCATTGTCCTCTAACTCAACTCTACCCAGCTCATTGTACTGTAACTCAACTCTACCCAGCTCATTGTCCTCTAACTCTACTCTACCCAGCTCATTGTTCTCTAACTCAACTCTACCCAGTTCATTGTACTGTAACTCAACTCTACCCAGCTCATTGTCCTCTAACTCAACTCTACCCAGCTCATTGTCCTCCAACTCAACTCTACCCAGCTCAATGTACACTAACTCAACTCTACCCAGCTCATTGTACTGTAACTCAACTCTACTCAGCTCATTGTCCTCTAACTCTACTCTATCCAGCTCATTGTACTCTAACTCTACTCTACCCACCTCATTGTCCTCTAACTCAACTCTACCCAGCTCATTGTCCTCTAACTCAACTCTACCCAGCTCATTGTACTGTAACTCAACTCTACCCAGCTCATTGTACTCTAACTCAACTCTACCCAGCTCATTGTACTCCAACTCTACCCAGCTCATTGTTCTCTAACTCTACTCTACCCAGCTCATTGTACTGTAACTCAACTCATTGTACTGTAACTCATCTCTACCCAGCTCATTGTACTGTAACTCAACTCTACCCAGCTCATTGTACTGTAACTCAATTCTACCCAGCTCATTGTACTGTAACTCAACTCTACCCAGCTCATTGTACTGTAACTCAACTCTACCCAGCTCATTGTACTGTAACTCAACTCTACCCAGCTCATTGTACTGTAACTCAACTCTACCCAGCTCATTGTCCTCTAACTCAACTCTACCCAGCTCATTGTACTGTAACTCAACTCTACCCAGCTCATTGTCCTCTAACTCTACTCTACCCAGCTCATTGTCCTCTAACTCTACTCTACCCAGCTCATTGTTCTCTAACTCAACTCTACCCAGCTCATTGTACTGTAACTCAACTCTACCCAGCTCATTGTCCACTAACTCAACTCTACCCAGCTCATTGTCCTCCAACTCAACTCTACCCAGCTCAATGTACACTAACTCAACTCTACCCAGCTCATTGTACTGTAACTCAACTCTACTCAGCTCATTGTCCTCTAACTCTACTCTATCCAGCTCATTGTACTCTAACTCTACTCTACCCAGCTCATTGTCCTCTAACTCAACTCTACCCAGCTCATTGTCCTCTAACTCAACTCTACCCAGCTCATTGTACTGTAACTCAACTCTACCCAGCTCATTGTACTCTAACTCAACTCTACCCAGCTCATTGTACTGTAACTCAACTCAGCTCATTGTCCTCTAACTCAACTCTACCCAGCTCATTGTCCTCTAACTCAACTCTAGCCAGCTCATTGTACTGTAACTCAACTCTACGCAGCTCATTGTCCTCTAACTCTACTCTACCCAGCTCATTGTACTCTAACTCTACTCAGCTCATTGTCCTCTAACTCTACTCAGCTCATTGTACTGTAACTCAACTCTACGCAGCTCATTGTCCTCTAACTCAACTCTACCCAGCTCATTGTTCTCTAACTCAACTCTACCCAGCTCATTGTACTCTAACTCAACTCTACCCAGCTCATTGTACTGTAACTCAACTCTACCCAGCTCATTGTACTCTAACTCAACTCTACCCAGCTCATTGTACTGTAACTCAACTCAGCTCATTGTCCTCTAACTCAACTCTACCCAGCTCATTGTCCTCTAACTCAACTCTACCCAGCTCATTGTACTGTAACTCAACTCTACGCAGCTCATTGTCCTCTAACTCTACTCTACCCAGCTCATTGTACTCTAACTCTACTCAGCTCATTGTCCTCTAACTCTACTCAGCTCATTGTACTGTAAATCAACTCTACGCAGCTCATTGTCCTCTAACTCAACTCTACCCAGCTCATTGTTCTCTAACTCAACTCTACCCAGCTCATTGTACTCTAACTCAACTCTACCCAGCTCATTGTCCTCTAACTCAACTCTACCCAGCTCATTGTCCTCTAACTCAACTCTACCCAGCTCATTGTACTCTAACTCTACCCAGCTCATTGTTCTCTAACTCTACTCTACCCAGCTCATTGTACTCTAACTCTACCCAGCTCATTGTTCTCTAACTCTACTCTACCCAGCTCATTGTCCTCTAACTCAACTCTACCCAGCTCATTGTCCTCTAACTCAACTCTACCCAGCTCATTGTTCTCTAACTCTACTCTACCCAGCTCATTGTACTGTAACTCAACTCTACCCAGCTCATTGTACTGTAACTCAACTCTACCCAGCTCATTGTACTCCAACTCTACCCAGCTCATTGTACTGTAACTCAACTCTACCCAGCTCATTGTACTGTAACTCTACCCAGCTCATTGTACTCTAACTCAACTCTACCCAGCTCATTGTACTGTAACTCAACTCTACCCAGCTCATTGTACTCCAACTCTACCCAGCTCATTGTACTGTAACTCAACTCTACCCAGCTCATTGTACTGTAACTCTACCCAGCTCATTGTACTCTAACTCAACTCTACCCAGCTCATTGTACTGTAACTCAACTCTACCCAGCTCATTGTACTCTAACTCAACTCAGTCTACTCTAATAGCCAAGATGACCATGACATGACTGAATGTTAAGTCCTGTGTGTGTTAATAAGGAGACGGAACACCAAGGATATTATAGTTTAATGTTTTTAGATTCGTTTTTATTTCTATTAGTTTAAAGGTTTTAAATTCAGTTTAGTTTGTTTTCAGATCCACCCCAGCTAGCACATTTTATTCCTTGGAAGTTGTCGAAGCATATGTTTTTGTTTTCCCATTTGTTCTGGGAACGAAGACGTACATTTCTTGACCGGTAAAACTGAGGTTCTGAGAACGGAGGTGAAAATTATAATAGTTCTGGGAATGTACATTTTTAGGTTGAAGGGAGGTTCTGAGAATGTTTTACTATGGTTCCAGGGAGGTTCTGAGAATGTTTTACTCTGGTTCCAGGGAGGTTCTGAGAATGTTTTACTCTGGTTCCAGGGAGGTTCTGAGAATGTTTTACTCTGGTTCCAGGGAGGTTCTGAGAATGTTTTACTCTGGTTCCAGGGAGGTTCTGAGAATGTTTTACTCTGGTTCCAGGGAGGTTCTGAGAATGTTTTACTCTGGTGCCCTGAAGGTTTTCCTAGGAGGATTTATTAACACACATTCTAAGGTGTCACTACAGACCTGGGTTCGATGACCGGGAGTCCCATGACAATTGGCCCAGCATCGTCCGGGTTATGGGAGGGTTTGGCCAGCCGGGACTATCCTTGTCCCATCGCGCTCTAGCAACTCCTTGTGGCGGGCCAGGCACCTTCAAGCTGACTTCGGTCGCCAGCTGGACGGTGTTTCCTCCGACACCTTGGCTTCCGGGTTAAGCGAGCAGTGTGTCAAGAAGCAGTGCGGGTTGGCAGGGTCGTGTTTTGGTTAACATTATTTTTTAATGACTTCCTCTCTGTACCTCACACATACAATTATATGTAAGGTCCCTCAGTCGAGCAGTGAATTTCAAACACAGATTCAAACACAAAGACCTGGGAGGTTTTGCAATGCCTCACAAAGAAGGGCGTATTGGTAGATGGGTAAAAATGTGAAAATGCAGATATTGACATCCCTTTGACCATGGTGTCAATATCTTTGGATATTGGTGTCACCAACTTTGGATGGTGTCTATACACCCAGTCACTTCAAAGATACAGACGTCCTCCTAACTCAGTTGCCGGAGAGGAAGGAAACCGCTCAGGGATTTCACAATGAGGCCAATGTTGACTTTAAAACAGTTACAGAGTTTAACAACAACATTGTAGTTACTCCACAATACCTAAATGACATTGAAACCTGTACAGAAAAAAATTATCCTAAACATGCATCCTGTTTGCAATAAGGCACTAAAGTAAAAGTGCAAAAAAATGTGGCTAAGAACTGAACTTTATCTCCTGAATACAAAGCGTTATGTTTCAGGGGCAAATTGAACACACCACATGACTGAGCACCACTCTTCATATTTTCCAACATGGTGGTGGCTGCATCATGTTATATGTATTTTTGTCACAGACTAGGGATTTTTTTTTTTTTATAAATGAAAAAAGATAATCACAGGCAAAATCCTAGAGAAGACCTGGTTCAGTCTGCTTTCTGACAAACACTGGGAGACAAATTCACCTTTCAGCAGGTCAGTAACCTAAAACACAAGGCCAAATATACACTGGAGATGCTTAAACTTCTTCAGGATCGGTTACCTTTCCACAGGACGGTTGAGCTAACATAGGCTAATGCGATTAGCATGAGGTTGTAAGTAACAAGAACATTTCCCAGGACAAATTTTGCACAGAAATGCAATGGGTCATTTGATCAGTCTAAGACTTTGCACATACACTGCTGTCATCTAGTGGCCAAAATCTAAATTGCAGCTGGGCTGGAATAATACATTATGGCTTTTCTCTTGCATTTCAAAGATGATGGTACAAAAACAATACAAAAGAACGGGTATTTTTTCTTTGAATGATTTATTACCAGATATATTGTGTTATATTCTCCTACATTCCTTTCACTTTTCGATAAACTTCCAAGTTTTTCCTTTCAAATGGTACCAAGAATATGCATATCCTTGCTTCAAGGCCTGAGTTACAGGCAGTTAGATTTGGGTATGTCATTTTAGGCAAAAATTGAAAAAAAAGGGGCGGACCCTTAAGAGGTTGTTAACAAGAAGACTTTGAATGTTCCTGAGTGGCCTAGTTAGAGTTTTGACTTAAATCGTGTTGAAAATCTCTGTAACTTAGTTGATAGAGCATGGTGCTTGCAAAGCCAAGATAGTGGGTTTAATTCCAAAGACCACAAACACATAAAATGTCTGCGTGAACGACTGTAAGTCGCTTTGAATGAAAGCATCTGATAAATGGCATATTATATATTATAGCAATGATCAACAACCAACTTGACAGAGCTTGCAGAATTTTAAAAAGAATAATGTGCCTGTAACCTGACCCATTACTTTAAACATTACAGCCCCCCAGTGACCTAACCTATAACCTGACCCATCACTTTAAACATTACTGCCCCCCAGTGGCCTAACCTATAACCTGACCCATCACTTTATACATTACTGCCCCCCAGTGGCCTAACCTATAACCTGACCCATCACTTTATACATTACTGCCACCCAGTGGCCTAACCTATAACCTGACCCATCACTTTATACATTACTGCCCCCCAGTGGCCGAACCTATAACCTGACCCATCACTTTATACATTACTGCCCCCGAGTGGCCTAACCTATAACCTGACCCATCACCTTATACATTACTGCCCCCTGTGGCTGAACCTATAACCTGACCCATCACTTTATACATTACTGCCCCCCCAGTGGCCTAACCTATAACCTGACCCATCACTTTATACATTACTGCCCCCCAGTGGCCTAACCTATAACCTGACCCATCACTTTATACATTACTGCCCCCCAGTGGCTGAACCTATAACCTGACCCATCACTTTATACATTACTGCCCCACAGTGGCTGAACCTATAACATGACCCATCACTTTATACATTACTGCCCCCCAGTGGCCTAACCTATAACCTGACCCATCACTTTATACATGACTGCCCCCCAGTGGCTGAACCTATAACCTGACCCATCACTTTATACATTACTGCCCCCCAGTGGCTGAACCTATAACCTGACCCATCACTTTATACATTACTGCCCCCCAGTGGCCGAACATATAACCTGACCCATCACTTTATACATTACTGCCCCCCAGTGGCCTAACCTATGACCTGACCCATCACTTTAAACATTACTGCCCCCCAGTGGCCTAACCTATAACCTGACCCATCACTTTATACATTACTGCCCCCGAGTGGCCTAACCTATAACCTGACCCATCACTTTATACATTACTGCCCCCCAGTGGCCTAACCTATAACCTGACCCATCACTTTAAACATTACTGCCCCCCAGTGGCCTAACCTATAACCTGACCCATCACTTTAAACATTACTGCCCCCCAGTGGCTGAACCTATAACCTGACCCATCACTTTATACATTACTGCCCCCCAGTGGCCGAACATATAACCTGACCCATCCCCTTAAACATTACTGCCCCCCAGTGGCCTAACCTATGACCTGACCCATCACTTTAAACATTACTGCCCCCCAGTGGCCTAACCTATAACCTGACCCATCACTTTAAACATTACTGCCCCCCAGTGGACTAACCTATAACCTGACCCATCACTTTAAACATTACTGCCCCCCAGTGGCCTAACCTATGACCTGACCCATAACTTTAAACATTACTGCCCCCCAGTGGCTGAACCTATAACCTGACCCATCACTTTATACATTACTGCCCCCCAGTGGCCGAACATATAACCTGACCCATCCCCTTAAACATTACTGCCCCCCAGTGGCCTAACCTATGACCTGACCCATCACTTTAAACATTACTGCCCCCCAGTGGCCTAACCTATAACCTGACCCATCACTTTATACATTACTGCCCCCCAGTGGCCTAACCTATAACCTGACCCATCACTTTATACATTACTGCCACCCAGTGGCCTAACCTATAACCTGACCCATCACTTTATACATTACTGCCCCCCAGTGGCCGAACCTATAACCTGACCCATCACTTTATACATTACTGCCCCCGAGTGGCCTAACCTATAACCTGACCCATCACCTTATACATTACTGCCCCCTGTGGCTGAACCTATAACCTGACCCATCACTTTATACATTACTGCCCCCCCAGTGGCCTAACCTATAACCTGACCCATCACTTTATACATTACTGCCCCCCAGTGGCCTAACCTATAACCTGACCCATCACTTTATACATTACTGCCCCCCAGTGGCTGAACCTATAACCTGACCCATCACTTTATACATTACTGCCCCACAGTGGCTGAACCTATAACATGACCCATCACTTTATACATTACTGCCCCCCAGTGGCCTAACCTATAACCTGACCCATCACTTTATACATGACTGCCCCCCAGTGGCTGAACCTATAACCTGACCCATCACTTTATACATTACTGCCCCCCAGTGGCTGAACCTATAACCTGACCCATCACTTTATACATTACTGCCCCCCAGTGGCCGAACATATAACCTGACCCATCACTTTATACATTACTGCCCCCCAGTGGCCTAACCTATGACCTGACCCATCACTTTAAACATTACTGCCCCCCAGTGGCCTAACCTATAACCTGACCCATCACTTTATACATTACTGCCCCCGAGTGGCCTAACCTATAACCTGACCCATCACTTTATACATTACTGCCCCCCAGTGGCCTAACCTATAACCTGACCCATCACTTTAAACATTACTGCCCCCCAGTGGCCTAACCTATAACCTGACCCATCACCTTAAACATTACTGCCCCCCAGTGGCTGAACCTATAACCTGACCCATCACTTTATACATTACTGCCCCCCAGTGGCCGAACATATAACCTGACCCATCCCCTTAAACATTACTGCCCCCCAGTGGCCTAACCTATGACCTGACCCATCACTTTAAACATTACTGCCCCCCAGTGGCCTAACCTATAACCTGACCCATCACTTTAAACATTACTGCCCCCCAGTGGACTAACCTATAACCTGACCCATCACTTTAAACATTACTGCCCCCCAGTGGCCTAACCTATGACCTGACCCATAACTTTAAACATTACTGCCCCCCAGTGGCTGAACCTATAACCTGACCCATCACTTTATACATTACTGCCCCCCAGTGGCCGAACATATAACCTGACCCATCCCCTTAAACATTACTGCCCCCCAGTGGCCTAACCTATGACCTGACCCATCACTTTAAACATTACTGCCCCCCAGTGGCCTAACCTATGACCTGACCCATCACTTTATACATTACTGCCCCCCAGTGGCCTAACCTATGACCTGACCCATCACTTTATACATTACTGCCCCCCAGTGGCCTAACCTATGACCTGACCCATCACTTTAAACATTACTGCCCCCCAGTGGCCTAACCTATGACCTGACCCATCACTTTAAACATTACTGCCCCCCAGTGGCCTAACCTATGACCTGACCCATCACTTTAAACATTACTGCCCCCCAGTGGCCTAACCTATGACCTGACCCATCCCCTTAAACATTACTGCCCCCCAGTGGCTGAACCTATAACCTGACCCATCACTTTAAACATTACTGCCCCCCAGTGGCCTAACCAATGACCTGACCCATCACTTTAAACATTACTGCCCCCCAGTGGCCTAACCTATGACCTGACCCATCACTTTAAACATTACTGCCCCCCAGTGGCCTAACCTATGACCTGACCCATCACTTTAAACATTACTGCCCCCCCCAGTGGCTGAACCTATAACCTGACCCATCACTTTATACATTACTGCCCCCCAGTGGCCGAACATATAACCTGACCCATCCCCTTAAACATTACTGCCCCCCAGTGGCCTAACCTATGACCTGACCCATCACTTTAAACATTACTGCCCCCCAGTGGCCTAACCTATAACCTGACCCATCACTTTAAACATTACTGCCCCCCAGTGGCCTAACCTATGACCTGACCCATAACTTTAAACATTACTGCCCCCCAGTGGCTGAACCTATAACCTGACCCATCACTTTATACATTACTGCCCCCCAGTGGCCGAACATATAACCTGACCCATCCCCTTAAACATTACTGCCCCCCAGTGGCCTAACCTATGACCTGACCCATCACTTTAAACATTACTGCCCCCCAGTGGCCTAACCTATGACCTGACCCATCACTTTATACATTACTGCCCCCCAGTGGCCTAACCTATGACCTGACCCATCACTTTATACATTACTGCCCCCCAGTGGCCTAACCTATGACCTGACCCATCACTTTAAACATTACTGCCCCCCAGTGGCCTAACCTATGACCTGACCCATCACTTTAAACATTACTGCCCCCCAGTGGCCTAACCTATGACCTGACCCATCCCCTTAAACATTACTGCCCCCCAGTGGCTGAACCTATAACCTGACCCATCACTTTAAACATTACTGCCCCCCAGTGGCCTAACCTATGACCTGACCCATCACTTTAAACATTACTGCCCCCCAGTGGCCTAACCTATGACCTGACCCATCACTTTAAACATTACTGCCCCCCAGTGGCCTAACCTATGACCTGACCCATCACTTTAAACATTACTGCCCCCCCCCAGTGGCTGAACCTATAACCTGACCCATCACTTTATACATTACTGCCCCCCAGTGGCCGAACATATAACCTGACCCATCCCCTTAAACATTACTGCCCCCCAGTGGCCTAACCTATGACCTGACCCATCACTTTAAACATTACTGCCCCCCAGTGGCCTAACCTATGACCTGACCCATCACTTTATACATTACTGCCCCCCAGTGGCCTAACCTATGACCTGACCCATCACTTTATACATTACTGCCCCCCAGTGGCCTAACCTATGACCTGACCCATCACTTTAAACATTACTGCCCCCCAGTGGCCTAACCTATGACCTGACCCATCACTTTAAACATTACTGCCCCCCAGTGGCCTAACCTATGACCTGACCCATCACTTTAAACATTACTGCCCCCCAGTGGCCTAACCTATAACCTGACCCATCACTTTAAACATTACTGCCCCCCAGTGGCCTAACCTATGACCTGACCCATCACTTTAAACATTACTGCCCCCCAGTGGCCTAACCTATGACCTGACCCATCACTTTAAACATTACTGCCCCCCAGTGGCCTAACCTATGACCTGACCCATCACTTTAAACATTACTGCCCCCCAGTGGCCTAACCTATAACCTGACCCATCACTTTATACATTACTGCCCCCCAGTGGCTGAACCTATAACCTGACCCATCACTTTATACATTACTGCCCCCCAGTGGCCTAACCTATAACCTGACCCATCACCTTATGCATTACTGCCCCCCAGTGGCCTAACCTATAACCTGACCCATCACTTTAAACAATACTGCCCCCCAGTGGCCTAACCTATGACCTGACCCATCACCTTATACATTACTGCCCCCCAGTGGCCTAACCTATGACCTGACCCATCACTTTAAACATTACTGCCCCCCAGTGGCTGAACCTATGACCTGACCCATCACCTTATACATTACTGCCCCCCAGTGGCCTAACCTATGACCTGACCCATCACTTTAAACATTAATGCCCCCCAGTGGCTGAACCTATAACCTGACCCATCACTTTATACATTACTGCCCCCCAGTGGCCTAACCTATAACCTGACCCATCACCTTATGCATTACTGCCCCCCAGTGGCCTAACCTATAACCTGACCCATCACTTTAAACAATACTGCCCCCCAGTGGCCTAACCTATGACCTGACCCATCACCTTATACATTACTGCCCCCCAGTGGCCTAACCTATGACCTGACCCATCACTTTAAACATTACTGCCCCCCAGTGGCTGAACCTATGACCTGACCCATCACCTTATACATTACTGCCCCCCAGTGGCCTAACCTATGACCTGACCCATCACTTTAAACATTAATGCCCCCCAGTGGCTGAACCTATAACCTGACCCATCACTTTATACATTACTGCCCCCCAGTGGCCTAACCTATGACCTGACCCATCCCCTTAAACATTACTGCCCCCCAGTGGCCTAACCTATGACCTGACCCATCACTTTATACATTACTGCCCCCCAGTGGCCAAACATATAACCTGACCCATCCCCTTAAACATTACTGCCCCCCAGTGGCCTAACCTATGGACTGACCCATCACTTTATACATTACTGCCCCCCAGTGGCCTAACCTATAACCTGACCCATCACTTTAAACATTACTGCCCCCCAGTGGCCTAACCTATAACCTGACCCATCACTTTAAACATTACTGCCCCCCAGTGGCCTAACCTATGACCTGACCCATCACTTTATACATTACTGCCCCCCAGTGGCCGAACCTATGACCTGACCCATCACTTTAAACATTACTGCCCCCCAGTGGCCGAACCTATAACCTGACCCATCACTTTATACATTACTGCCCCCCAGTGGCCGAACATATAACCTGACCCATCACTTTAAACATTACTGCCCCCCAGTGGCCTAACCTATGACCTGACCCATCACTTTATACATTACTGCCCCCCAGTGGCCTAACCTATGACCTGACCCATCACTTTATACATTACTGCCCCCCAGTGGCCTAACCTATGACCTGACCCATCACTTTATACATTACTGCCCCCCAGTGGCCTAACCTATAACCTGACCCATCCCCTTAAACATTACTGCCCCCCAGTGGCCTAACCTATAACCTGACCCATCACTTTATACATTACTGCCCCCCAGTGGCCTAACCTATGACCTGACCCATCACTTTAAACATTACTGCCCCCCAGTGGCCTAACCTATAACCTGACCCATCCCCTTAAACATTACTGCCCCCCAGTGGCCTAACCTATGACCTGACCCATCACTTTAAACATTACTGCCCCCCAGTGGCCTAACTTATAACCTGACCCATCACTTTAAACATTACTGCCCCCCAGTGGCCTAACCTATAACCTGACCCATCACTTTAAACATTACTGCCCCCCAGTGGTCTAACCTATGACCTGACCCATCACTTTATACATTACTGCCCCCCAGTGGCCTAACCTGTGACCTGACCCATCACTTTAAACATTACTGCCCCCCAGTGGTCTAACCTATAACCTGACCCAAGAAGTGCCATGCCAGAAAACACAGTCTGCTGTTGGAGAACTATGACAACCTCTGGTTCCGGTGGCATTGAAATGCAGGGGCCTTTTCGTGGCTTTCTTTTGCAAATGTCTATGAATTAACAGACTTATTTCCTGAAACGTGTCAACACTAAACATCCTATTAAGGCAGAGATTCCCAAACTCGGTCCTCGGGATCCCAAGGGGATCACATTAGGGGTTTTTGCCCCAAACACGACACGGATGATTCAAATGATCAAAGCTTGATGATTAGTTCATTATTTGAATCAGCTGTGTACCACTTTACATGTTGCATTTATATTTTTGTAAGTATGTGGACACCCCTTCTATTAGTGGATTTGGCTATTTGAGCCACAGCCGTTGCTGACAGGTGTATACAATCCAGCACACTGCCATGGAATCTCCATAGACAAACATTGGGAGTAGAATGGCCTTATTGAAGATCTCAGGGACTTTCAACGTGGCACCGTCATAGGATGCCACCTTTCCAACAGGTCAGTTCGTCAAATTTCTTCCCTGCTAGAGCTGCCCCGGTCAACTGTAAGTGCTGTTATTGTGAAGTGGAAACGTCTATGAGCAACAACGGCTCAGCCTCGAAGTGGTAGGCCACACAAGCTAACAGAACGGGACCGCCGAGTGCTGAAGCGCGTTGAGAGTAAAAATCATCTGTCCTCGGTTGCAACACTCACTACCGAGTTCCAAACTGCCTCTGGAAGCAACATCAGCACCATAACTGTAATTTTTAAAAGCTTCATGAAATGGGTTTCCATGGCCAAGCAGCCACACAGAAGCCTTAGATCACCATACGCAATGCCATGCGTCGGGTGGAGGTGTGTAAAGCCCACCGCCATTGGACTCTGGAGCAGTGGAAACGAGTTCTCTAGAGTGATGAATCACACATCACAATCTGGCAGCCAGACGGACGATACTGGTGACATATCAGTTTGTAGCTCATACGGTGCGGGTTCTCCAGGCGATTTCAGACAGACGATACTGGTGACATATCAGTTTGTAGCTCACACGGTGCGGGTTCTCCAGGCGATTTCATTACGATTTTGTTGTCTGGATCTTCTCGTGTAGAAAAAGGCTGCTTTTAGTTTCAGAAGAAGCTTGTAAGATATATAATAGACGGAGGTTCTGAGGAAAGTTGTTTTTTTAGCAAACCTGCTTTGGTCCAGAAGCGAGCGGGTGTTAAGAAGCACAGTTTGGCGGGTCATGTTTCAGACGACGCGTGACTCAACCTTTGCCTCTCCCGAGCCCGTTGGGGAGTTGCAGCGATGAGACAAAATCGTAAAATCACAAAATTGGGGGGAAAAGGGGTAAATTACAACAAACAAACATGAACAAACTTGCAACGAGGAGGACTATCCGTACCAAACTTTAAATTGCATGAGCATTTCATCCCATCTTAAGTTGGTTTAGACATTAATCTTCCGCCCCTGGATGATAATAGAGAGAAATATGGTGACTCCTATTGCCCTGGAAGAGGTGGTCTCCACTGATATATCCCTTAAACAATGTAATATGGTGTCTCCTATTACCCTGGATAAGGTGGTCTCCACTGATATAACCTTTTCTCAATAGGGGGGCGCTGTTTTCACTATGTAAAAAATCGTTCCCAAATTAAACTTCCTCGTACTCTATTCTAGCTCGTACAATATGCATATTATTATTACTATTGGATAGAAAACACTCTCAAGTTTCTAAAACCGTTTGAATTATATCTGTGAGTAAAACAGAACTCATTTTGCAACAAACTTCCTGATAGGAAGTGAAAAATCTGAAATCGAGGCTCTGTTCCAGGGCCTTCCTATTCATTTGCTTGAAATCTATGGATATACATGCACTTCATACGCCTTCCACTAGATGTCAACAGGCAGTGGGAGGTGGAATGGGGTGCCTAGCTTAATCTGAGGTCGAACAAGAGCTCTTGGAATGACTCTTGGAACCCCAATTTCCTTTGTCTAGCAAGGCGCGGGAAGGACATCGACATTGGCTTCTGAAAAGCGTTCGGTATAGACGTCTAATAACTCCGGCTTTGATTTTATTTGATACATGTGATAATATCATCGTAAAGTGTGTTTTTTCAATATAGTTTTATCAGATTATTGAACGTTTATCGGGAGTTTTGGAGTTTTCCGTTCTCTGCGTTTGGTGAAGATGGACATCTTCGCGCCACTTGGCTAGCTAAGGTTGCTAATTCGACAGGAGAAGAGGACATTCTAAAACCAAACAACGATTTATTCTGGACAAAGGACTCCTTGTACAAGATTCTGATGGAAGCTCAGCAAAAGTAGGAACCATTTATGATGTTATTTCGTATTTCTGTGGAAAATGTTTAGTTCTATTGCCCTGGAAGAGGTGGTCTCCACTGATACGTCCTTAAACAATGTAATATGGTGTCTCCTATTGCCCTGGAAGAGGTGGTCTTCACTGATAGACCATCTCTCAGTCAATGTACACTACGCTTTGGTCCTACTATTGCTCAAACAATATCTATTTGGCTGAAAATGTAACTGGGAATCAAAATGGCATGCCCATACTCCACAATATTTCACAATAATGCCTTGCGATTTGGAGGGTGGTCCAAATGTAGAGTCTGTACCCTGAGAGATATCAATCTGGACCCTGAGAGATATCAATCTGGACCCGTAGAGAAATCAATCTGTACCCTGAGAGATATCAATCTGTACCCTGAGAGATATCAATCTGTACCCGTAGAGATATCAATCTGTACCCGTAGAGATATCAATCTGTACCCTGAGAGATATCAATCTGTACCCTGAGAGATATCAATCTGTACCCTGAGATATATCAGTCTGTACCCTGAGATATATCAATCTGGACCCGGAGAGACATCAATCTGGACCCTGAGAGACATCAATCTGGACCCTGAGAGACATCAATCTGGACCCTGAGATATATCAATCTGGACCCGGAGAGATATCAATCTGTACCCGTAGAGATATCAATCGATACCCTTACAGATATCAGTCTGTACCCTGAGAGATATCAATCTGTACCCTGAGAGATATCAATCTGTACCCTGAGAGATATCAATCTGTACCCTGAGGGATATCAATCTGTACCCTGAGGGATATCAATCTGGACCCTGAGGGATATCAATCTGGACCCTGAGGGATATCAATCTGTACCCTGAGAGATATCAATCTGTACCCTGAGAGATATCAATCTGGACCCTGAGAGATATCAATCTGGACCCTGAGAGATATCAATCTGGACCCTTACAGATATCATGGACCGTAATGCTTTGAGAACATTCCAAGCTCTGAAAGACCCATTACCAGGCTCAAAGACACATATACATTACCGGGCTCAAAGACAGATGTATACATTACCAGGCTCAAAGACACATGTATACATTACCAGGCTCAAAGACACATACACATTGCCAGGATCAAAGAGACATGCACATTACCAGGCTCAAAGACACATATACATTACCAGGCTCAAAGACACATATGCACATTACCAGGCTCAAAGACACATGTATACATTACCAGGCTCAAAGACACATGTATACATTACCAGGCTCAAAGACACATGTATACATTACCAGGCTCAAAGACACATGTATACATTACCAGGCTCAAAGACACATGTATACATTACCAGGCTCAAAGACACATGTATACATTACCAGGCTCAAAGACACATGTATACATTACCAGGCTCAAAGACACATGTATACATTACCAGGCTCAAAGACACATGTATACATTACCAGGGTCAAAGACACATGTATACATTACCAGGGTCAAAGACACATGTATACATTACCAGGGTCAAAGACACATGTATACATTACCAGGCTCAAAGACACATGTATACATTACCAGGCTCAAAGACACATGTATACATTACCAGGCTCAAAGACACATGTATACATTACCAGGCTCAAAGACACATGTATACATTACCAGGCTCAAAGACACATGTATACATTACCAGGCTCAAAGACACATGTATACATTACCAGGCTCAAAGACACATGTATACATTACCAGGCTCAAAGACACATGTATACATTACCAGGCTCAAAGACACATGTATACATTACCAGGCTCAAAGACACATGTATACATTACCAGGCTCAAAGACACATGTATACATTACCAGGCTCAAAGACACATACACATTGCCAGGCTCAAAGACACATGTATACATTACCAGGCTCAAAGACACATGTATACATTACCAGGCTCAAAGACACATGTATACATTACCAGGCTCAAAGACACATGTATACATTACCAGGCTCAAAGACACATGTATACATTACCAGGCTCAAAGACACATACACATTGCCAGGCTCAAAGACACATGTATACATTACCAGGCTCAAAGACACATACACATTACCAGGCTCAAAGACACATGTATACATTACCGGGCTCAAAGACACATGTATACATTACCAGGCTCAAAGACACATGTATACATTACCAGGCTCAAAGACACATGTATACATTACCAGGCTCAAAGACACATGTATACATTGCCAGGCTCAAAGACACATGTATACATTACCAGGCTCAAAGACACATACACATTACCAGGCTCAAAGACACATACACATTACCAGGCTCAAAGACACATGTATACATTACCAGGCTCAAAGACACATGTATACATTACCAGGCTCAAAGACACATGTATACATTACCAGGCTCAAAGACACATGTATACATTACCAGGCTCAAAGACACATGTATACATTACCAGGTTTGTTCACAGTAAACATTTTAACCTGTCTAGCCCCCCACATTCCACTGAAAAGGCAGCGCGCGAAATTCAAAAATATTTTTTAGAAATATTTAACTTTCACACATTAACAAGTCCTATACAGCAAATGAAAGATAAACATATTGTGAATCCAGCCAACATGTCTGATTTAAAAAAAATGTTTTACAGCGAAAACACCACGTATATTTATGTTAGCTCACCACCAAATACAAAAAAGCACAGACATTTCTTTCACAGCACAGGTAGCTTGCACAAAACCCCCAAATAGAGATAGAAGTAATCACTAACCTTTGAAATTCTTCATCAGATGAGTCATATAACATCATGTTACACAATACATTTATGTTTTGTTCGATAATGTGCATATATATATACACTGCTTAAAAAATAAAGGGACAACACTTAAACAACACAATGTAACTCCAAGTCAATCATACTTCTGTGAAATCAAACTGTCCACTTAGGAAGCAACACTGATTGACAATACATTTCACATGCTGTTGTGCAAATGGAATAGACAAAAGGTGGAAATTATAGGCAATTAGCAAGACACCCCCAATAAAGGAATGGTTCTGCAGGTGGTGACCACAGACCACTTCTCAGTTCCTATGCTTCCTGGCTGATGTTTTGGTGGAAGGGCTCGTGGTAATGGCTGGAGAGGAATATGGTGGAATGGTATCAGATACATTAACCTTTTATGGCTGCAGCGCGGTGCCGGTACACTTATGACAACAGCCCGTCCAAGTGCAGGGCGCGAAATTCAAAAGATATTTTTTAGAAATATTTAACTTTCACACATTAACAAGTCCAATACAGCAAATGAAAGATAAACATCTTGTGAATCCAGCCAACATGTCTGATTTAAAAAAAATGTTTTACAGCGAAAACACCACGTATATTTATGTTAGCTCACCACCAAATACAAAAAAGCACAGACATTTTTCACAGCACAGGTAGAATGCACAAAACCAACCAAACTAAGCAAGAAACAACTTCATCAGATGACAGTCCTATAACATGTTAATCAATAAATCTATGTTTTGTTCGAAAAATGTGCATATTTGAGGTATAAATCAGTTTTACATTGCAGCTACAATCGGAAATAGCACCGAAGCAGCTAGAACAATTACAGAGACCAAATTGAAATACCTAAATACTCATCATAAAACATTTATGAAAAATACATGATGTACAGTAAATGAAAGACAGACATCTTGTGAATCCAGCCAATATTTCCGATTCTTTAAGTGTTTTACAGCGAAAACACAATATAGCATTATATTAGCTTACTACAATAGCCAACCACACAACAGCATTGATTCAAGCCAACAGTAGCGATAACGAATAAACCAGCAAAATATATTAATTTTTTCACTAACCTTCATAAACTTCTTCAGATGACAGTCCTATAACATCATATTACACAATACAAATATGGTTTGTTCGAAAATGTGCATATTTAGAGCTGAAATTCGTGGTTATACAATGTGACCATGTAGCAATTATTTTCCAGAATCTCCGTATATTTTTCTGACACTCAGCTATTCTGACCAAATAACTATTCATAAACTTTACTAAAAAATACATGTTGTATAGGAAATGATAGATACACTAGTTCTTAATGCAATCGTCGTGTTAGAATTCTAAACATAACTTCAGTACGACATGCAGCTTACGTTATAGCGAGAGAGAGCACAAAATCTGGGCGCAAACTAATAGTAAACATGTTCGACAGATATATGAAATAACATCATAAATGGGTCCTACTTTTGATGATCTTCCATCAGAATGTTATACAAGGGGTCCTTTGGCCAGAACAATCGTTGTTTGGTTTTAGAATGTCCTCTTCTCCAGTCAATTAGCAAGGAAAGCTAGCAAAGTGGCGCTAAGGTCTCCTTCGTGAACAAACGCAGACAACGCAACACGCCTAACCTCCCGAAAAAATTTCAATAATCTAATAAAACTATATTGAAAAAACATACTTTACGATGATATTATCACATTTATCAAATAAAATCAAAACCGGAGATATAAGACGTCTATAATGAATGCTTTTCAGAAGCCAATACTGGTGACCTTTATGCGCTTCCTGAACAGAAGAATTCTGGGGTCATGTCATTCCAAGCTATCTCTTTTGACCATAGAAATACCTAGAAACCCCATTTCACCTCTCACAGCCTATTGACATCTAGTGGAAGGCGTATGAAGTGCATGTATACTAATAGATATAAAGCACATTTATAGGCAGGCCCTGGAACAGAGCCCTCGATTTAAGATTTTTCACTTTCTGACAGGAAGTTTGCTGCAAAATGAGTTCTGTTTTACTCACAGATATAATTCAAACGGTTTTAGAAACTTGAGAGTGTTTTCTATCCAATAGTAATAATAATATGCATATTGTACGAGCAAGAATTGAGTACGAGGCCATTTGAAATGGGCACCTTTTATCCAGGCTACTCAATACTGCCCCTGCAGCCCAAAGAAGTTAAATGTGCTGCTTCAGTTTACCCTGTTGTTGTGATTGTAGGGTATTCTGGCCGTATTCTACATTATCCCAGCAGACATCAACACCCTGATCAACTACTTCAGTTTACCCCGTTGTTGTGATTGTAGGGTATTCTGTCCGTATTCTACATTATCCCAGCAGACATCAACACCCTGATCAACTACTTCAGTTTCGCCCAGTGGGCTTTCTACGGCCTCACAGCTCTCGCTCTCATCGTCATGCGCTTCACCAGGAAGGATCTCGAGAGGCCCGTCAAGGTAAGACTAGATTCACATTCCCATACATCCAAGTCCTGTTCATCTCTTATTGGAAGAACATAGTTACAACTATCATGTTGAGCTCATGGACGGTCAGTCCTTGTATCCATTATCTCTGTCTATAAATTAGAGTGGTTCCATTTTTCCAGCCACGTCCCTCAGCTGGTTACCACAGCAAGTGGGGTGGTAACCGCTTTGATGTTTGTCTGAATCCCAGTCCCTTAAACCTGTTTTTAGAGCAATACTGTCCCAGATCCCTCCTGTGAGACTGACACGTGGTTATGTCCTGGTTGTCCCCCAACAGTGTCCCATGCCCATAGCAGTGCTGGTGGTGATAGTGTCCTGCTACCTGGTCCTAGCACCTATCATAGACAAGCCAGAGCTGGAGTATCTCTACTGTACCATCTTCATCCTCAGCGGTCTGCTGCTCTACTTCCCCTTCGTTCACCGCAAGTTCAGCTGGACACGCAGGGTCATGAGTGAGTCACTACCCACTGCTCAGAGATGTTGATACTGGAGTGTTGGAGAGAGCCTTTATCCCAAAATGGACCCTTATTCCCTTTGTAGTGCACTTGAAGACAACACTGACTGTGTCCCAAATAGCACCATATTCCCTGTGTAGTGCACTACCCTATTGGCCCTGGTGAAAGGTAGTGCACTATAATATAGGGTGCCATTTGGGAAGCAGACACTATTATCTTCTGCAACTTGGGTCTTTTTTATGTATCAAAATGTTTTATTCCTCAGTGAGGGTAGTGGAGCTCTTCCCCTTTAGATAATTCCAGTCATTGTGGAGTTCAACTCAGAAGGTCACAGAGCCTATAGATCATGCTGTGATTGGGCTGATGTCACCTTTATTAACCTTTTAATTAAGGTTATTTATTATTAACCTTTTAATTAGCCTGATTGGTCCAATCTGACCTTTAACCTCTCCCCTCCCCTGCAGGGCCAATCACCATGCACCTCCAGCTGCTGATGGAGGTCGTTCCTCCTGAGAACAACGAATAGAGGAAGATAATAAACAGCCTGAACTGACTAATGTGGACAAATGTCTTTCCTGCGTCCGAAATGGTACCCTATTCCCTCTGTGGTGCACTGACCTATAGGCCCTAGTCAAAAGTAGTGCACTACATAGGGAATAGGGTGCCATTTGAGACGCATGATTAGAAAACACAGACTTAGAAAACACAGACTGTACTGTCTCATAATGAAGGTACTGTTTCATAATGAAGGTACTGTACTGTCTCATAATGAAGGTACTGTCTCATAATGAAGGTAATGTCTCATAATGAAGGTACTGTACTGTCTCATAATGAAGGTACTGTACTGTCTCATAATGAAGGTACTGTACTGTCTCATAATGAAGGTAATGTCTCATAATGAAGGTAATGTCTCATAATGAAGGTACTGTCTCATAATGAAGGTACTGTCTCATAATGAAGGTACTGTACTGTCTCATAATGAAGGTACTGTCTCATAATGAAGGTAATGTCTCATAATGAAGGTACTGTCTCATAATGAAGGTACTGTACTGTCTCATAATGAAGGTACTGTCTCATAATGAAGGTACTGTACTGTCTCATAATGAAGGTACTGTCTCATAATGAAGGTTATGTAGTGTCTCATAATGAAGGTACTGTCTCATGAAGGTACTATCGCCAATGGAGATGGTTTATATAATGCCCCTCTGTGTTTAAACTCTGCTTAGAAGGACATATTTGCTTTTAGGACACTGCCAATATATATTGAAGACACAGAGGCTCTGCTTGGCAGGTTGGCAGCAGCTGATAATGAAGGTACTGTATCATAATGAGACAGAGGCTCTGCCTGTCAAGTTGGCAGCAGCCGATAATGAAGGTACTGTATCATAATGAGACAGAGGCTCTGCTTGGCAGGTTGGCAGCAGCCGTCTACATGATCTGGTTCCCAAACTAACTGACTGGATACAGGAGGTCATTGCCTGCGTCTAAAATCCCTCCCTATGGCCCTAGGGAACGGGGAGCCATTTGAGACGCTGACAATATGCTGCTCTTGTACGTGACTAGAGAGAACATAATGATGTCATTATATTTTAAACGTTTTATTTGTCCTCAACATTGTTTCAAATCCCTCATGCGCTGTTCAAGCACTTCTATATTATCTATATCTATGGTTTCTATATTATCTATATCTATGGTTTCTATAGTATCTATATCTATGGTTTCTATATTATCTATATCTATGGTTTCTATATTATCTATATCTATGGTTTCTATATTATCTATATCTATGGTTTCTATATTATCTATATCTATGGTTTCTATATTATCTATATCTATGGTTTCTATAGTATCTATATCTATGGTTTCTATATTATCTATATCTATGGTTTCTATATTATCTATATCTATGGTTTCTATATTATCTATATCTATGGTTTCTATAGTATCTATATCTATGGTTTCTATATTATCTATATCTATGGTTTCTATATTATCTATATCTATGGTTTCTATAGTATCTATATCTATGGTTTCTATATTATCTATATCTATGGTTTCTATAGTATCTATATCTATGGTTTCTATATTATCTATATCTATGGTTTCTATAGTATCTATATCTATGGTTTTAATAGTTATTTGACAAGTTAAAAGACATATTTGTCCCTTGTTGTCTTCTATCTCGTCCACCAGCGGCCAGTTGAACCTGGGGACGCGGTTCATCTTATACGGCCTACTGTGTGATGTCATCGTGTCACTCTAAACTGAATGTAGAATTTATACTACTGAATTCAACGTTTCAAAACCTCTTCTCTTCTTGGACTTGAAAAGTAGACAGTGAGTTGTTGTGTTTGTGAATAAAACAGTTTACCCTTCAATTTGTAATTTAATCGCACAAATTAATTCATTTGTCATCTTATAAAAAGTTTACAGTATCTGTTTGCCCCAAAAAATACTAACCACAAACATCAATCACTTTCCTGAACTCGAACCTTCACCCCACTTTAATCACCATCATGAACTGCGTTGATAGAGGCTTTGGTAAGATCAGTCATCCACAACAGTAGGTGGCGTAGTAACAGAACAAACCGGAAACACAGGTCTTCTTCTACGCCCTTGACCTTCCTGCTCGTATGACCACACATCAAAACAATAACATTTGACATTGTTGATGTGGACTTTGCTTCAGAATAACATTATTGGAAATGAGAGAATAAAACGATCAGAGGATGAATACGGCTCTGAGACACTGGACGGAGGCCGCGACGGTCATACTAGCTGCTGGTACGAGACATAAACTCCCTGTAGATAGTTTGACGAGGTGTGTCGATAAAGGCACCTCTGCACCTGCGATCAGTGGGCACTCCAACTTGCCTGACAGGTTAGCCTTCGACTATGAAGTGTTGTTGTTGAAACGAAGCGGTACGAGTGGTTTCATGCCGAATGCTTATGTCTTTCCCGGAGGTCTGGTGGATCCGGCAGATTTCTCAAGTGAATGGCTTGATCTATTTAAATCTTTTCGGCGCTCACCGAATTTTGGACTGGGATTTGTGAAACAGCCGCCGGAGACGAGACCTCCTATCTTCGCCACTGACAGGAAGAAACTGGGTTCTCCCGTTCCAGGGGACGTCGCATTTAGAATCTGTGCAGTGAGGGAAACGTTCGAAGAGTCAGGTGTACTTCTAGTCGTGCCTAAAGAGGAAGAGAGTACTTTACTTAACAGCATCGAGAACAACAGATACAGTCAGCCCGAATTAACCAGAATAACCGATCTCTGTGACAAGAGTGAATTGGCTAAATGGAGAGTGCTGGTAAACGAGAACCCCTCTAACTTCATCAGAATGTGCAGGGAGCTGGAGTGTCTACCAAACATCTGGGCTCTGCATGAATGGGGTAACTGGCTGACCCCTACTGGTGTGTACGGGAACAAGCCTCCATTTACATCGCCCGGCTGTAGTGGAGTGGGTCAAGAGTTTGAAATTCAAACAAGGTCCAAACATACCAAGACAGTCGTGAAGAGGACACGACAAAACCTTTACCCCCTCAGGAGACTGAAAATAATTGGCATGGGTCCCCAGATCCTCAAAAGGTTCTACAGCTGCACCATCGAGAGAATCACCACCTGGTATGGCAACTGCTCGGAATCTGACCGTAAGCCAGCACCCTCTTCAGACTAGCCTTTACATCAGTAGCCCTACCCCCTGGGTAACAGTGTATGATCGCTGGATGATTCGTTTTAAGTCTAATACTGCGGGTAATGGAGTCACCAATGACTAGGGTTTTCAATTTGTCAGAGCTAATGGTGGGAGGCTTTGGCGGTTCAGATCCCGTAACAGGTGAAGGAGAGACCTGAGAAGGCTCGGACTCTGACTCCAACTCGCTGCTTAATGGGGAGAATCGGTTGAAAGTTTCTTTCGGCTGAATGAGCAACAACGGTTGAGCATTCCTACAGCATTTCTTTCCAGAAGCCTCGAGAAAGTTGTCCGGCTGCGGGGACCGTGCTTCCAGAAGCCATGAGAAAGTTGTCCGGCTGCGGGGACCGTGCCTCTAGAAGCCATGAGAATGTTGTCCGGCTGCGGGGACCGTGCCTCCAGAAGCCATGAGAAAGTTGTCCGGCTGCGGGGACCGTGCCTCCAGAAGCCATGAGAACGTTGTCCGGCTGCGGGGACCGTGCCTCCAGAAGCCATGAGAACGTTGTCCGGCTGCGGGGACCGTGCCTCTAGAAGCCATGAGAAAGTTGTCAGGCTGCGGGGACCGTGCCTCTAGAAGCCATGAGAAAGTTGTCCGGCTGCGGGGACCGTGCCTCCAGAAGCCTTGAGAAAGTTGTCCGGCTGCGGGGACCGTGCCTCCAGAAGCCTTGAGAAAGTTGTCCGGCTGCGGGGACCGTTCCTCCAGAAGCCTTGAGAACGTTGTCCGGCTGCGGGGACTGTGTGAGGGGATTTGTACTAACGTTACTATCTGTACTTACTGGTGGCACAGACGCTGTTTCATCCTTTCCTACACTGAAGTTACCCTTGCCTAACGATTGCATCTGAAGCTGGGCAACACGGCTATCCTCTAAGGCGATAGTTCTCCTGTATATTATGAGAACAGCGACTGTAATTAAATGGCATAGTGTTAATGTTACTACTTAGCTTCGGCTGTTGGAGGTCCTGGTGAACCACGTCAGAATAAAGCGTCCGGGGTGAAAAAGTTGGTAACTGTGATAAATGCAGAGTTTTAAACGGTCATCAAAAAGTAAAACATGAAACATTTTGCAGACAACCAAGTAGCAACAAACAGCATAGCAGCATGGAGACACCACTTTGTCTTTCAGGTATCAATAGACTTTGTCTTTCAGGTATCAATAGACTTTGTCTTTCAGGTATCAATAGACTTTGTCTTTCAGGAGAGTCAACGGCCTGTATCTTCAAAACATGACTCTGGACTAGAGGTCGACCGATTATGATTTTTCAACGCCGATACCGATTATTGGAGGACCAAAAAAAGCCGAAACCGATTAATCGTCTGATTTTGATATATATTTGCAATAATGACAATTACAACAATACTGAACAAACATCTTTATTTGCACTTAATATAATACATAAAATATATTTAGTCTCAAATAAATAATGAAACATGTTCAATGTGGTTTAAATAATGCAAAAACAAAGTGTTGGAGAAGAAAGTAGAAGTGCAATATGTGCCATGTAAGAAAGCCAACGTTTCAGTTCCTTGCTCAGAACATGAGAACATATGAAAGCTGATGGTTCCTTTAAACATGAGTCTTCAATATTCCCAGGTAAGAAGTTTTAGGTTGTAGTTATTATAGGAATTATAGGACTATTTCTCTCTATACCTTTTGTATTTCACATACCTTTGACTATTGGATGTTCTTATAGGCACTATAGTATTGCCAGCCTAATCTCGGGAGTTGATAGGCTTGAAGTCATAAACAGTTCAATGCTTGAAGCACAACGAAGAGCTGCTGGCAAAACGCAGGAAAGTGCTGTTTGAATGAATGCTTACAAGCCTGCTGGTGCCTACCATCGCTCAGTCAGACTGCTCTATCAAATCATAGACTTAATTATAATATAATAACGCACAGAAATACGAGCCTTAGGTCATTAATATGGTCCAATCCGGAAACCACCAATTCGAAAACAAAACGTTTATTCTTTCAGTGAAATACTATTCTTTCAGTGAAATACGGAACCGTTCCGGGTTTTATCGAACGGGTGGCATCCATCAGTCTAAATATTGCTGTTACATTGCAAAACATTCAATGTTATGTCATAATTATGTACAATTCTGGCAAATGAATTACGGTCTTTGTTAGGAAGAAATGATCTTCACACATTTCACAACGAGCCAGATGGCCCAAACTGCTGCATCTACCCTGACTCTGCATGCACTGAACGCAAGAGAAGCAACACAATTTTCCTAGTTAATATTGCCTGCTAACATGAATTTCTTTTAACTAAATATGCAGGTTAAAAAAAATATACTTGTGTGGTTAGGTTCATTGGTGCAACGATTGTGCTTTTTCCGTGAATGAGCTTTTGTTAAATCACCACCTGTTTGGCAAAGTTGGCTGTGATTCGATGATAAATTAACAGGCACCGTATTGATTATATGCAACGCAGAACACGCTAGTTAAACTAGCAATATCATCAACCATGTGTAGTTAACTAGTGATTGTGTTAAGATTGACTGTTTTTTATAAGATAAGTTTAATGCTAGCTAGCACCTTACCATGGCTCCTTGCTGCACTCGCGTAACAAGTGGTCAGCCTGCCACGCAGTCTCCTCGTGGAGTGCAATGTAATCGGCGTCCAAAAATGCAGATTACCGATTGTTATGAAAACTTGAAATCGGCCACAATTAATCGGCCGACCTCTAATCTAGACTGTCCCAAATGGCACTCTATTCAATATGGGTCCTGGTCGTATATTAACTACCTAGGGCACACTATTCACTATGGGTCCTGGTCGTAGTTAACTACCTAGGGCACCCTACTCACTATGGGTCCTGGTCGTAGTTAACTACCTACGGCACCCAATTCACCATGGGTCCTGGTCGTAGTTAACTACCTAGGGCACCCTATTCACTATGGGTCCTGGTCGTAGTTAACTACCTAGGGCACACTATTCACTATGGGTCCTGGTCGTAGTTAACTACCTACGGCACCCAATTCACTATGGGTCCTGGTCGTAGTTAACTACCTACGGCACCCAATTCACCATGGGTCCTGGTCGTAGTTAACTACCTAGGGCACCCTATTCACTATGGGTCCTGGTCGTAGTTAACTACCTAGGGCACACTATTCACTATGGGTCCTGGTCGTAGTTAACTACCTACGGCACCCAATTCACCATGGGTCCTGGTCGTAGTTAACTACCTAGGGCACACTATTCACTATGGGTCCTGGTCGTAGTTAACTACCTAGGGCACCATATTCACTATGGGTCCTGGTCGTAGTTAACTACCTAGGGCACCCTATTCACTATGGGTCCTGGTCGTAGTTAACTACCTAGGGCACCCTACTCACTATGGGTCCTGGTCGTAGTTAACTACCTACGGCACCCAATTCACTATGGGTCCTGGTCGTAGTTAACTACCTAGGGCACCCTATTCACTATGGGTCCTGGTCGTAGTTAACTACCTAGGGCACCCTATTCACCATGGGTCCTGGTCGTAGTTAACTACCTAGGGCACCCTATTCACTATGGGTCCTGGTCGTAGTTAACTACCTAGGGCACCCTATTCACCATGGGTCCTGGTCGTAGTTAACTACCTAGAGACTAGGGGGGTCATTTGGGACACAACCCTGGTAATTGCGGTTAAATGGATGAACAAGAGGACAGTGGTGAACAGAAGAAAACACATTTATTTGTAAAGAGCTAGATTGTGACATACAGTAACGATTGTGACATAAATGAAGTTGATTGTTATGTCAATAGGATGTTTGATTGGCTAAGAGACGCACAGTAAAATACAGTTTGATGGTGACACAGAGTCAGTCATACGTATCAAATCTACTCAATAACACAGAGATCATACAACATTCAAAATAGAGCTTTGTAAATAAACAACTTGGTTTTTAACTGTGTAAATCAAGTTAATGCCTTGGGAAATGTTTGAAAAGTCTGACCAATACAGACCTGGTCTTCTAGCCTGGTGCCAGGGTGGTTCTAGTCTGACCAATACAGACCTGGTCTTCTAGCCTGGTGCCAGGGTGGTTCTAGTCTGACCAATACATACCTGGTCTTCTAGCCTGGTGCCAGGGTGGTTCTAGTCTGACCAATACAGACCTGGTCTTCTAGTCTGGTGCCAGGGTGGTTCTAGTCTGACCAATACAGACCTGGTCTTCTAGCCTGGTGCCAGGGTGGTTCTAGTCTGGCCAATACAGACCTGGTCTTCTAGTCTGGTACCAGGGTGGTTCTAGTCTGACCAATAAAGACCTGGTCTTCTAGTCTGGTACCAGGGTAGTTCTAGTCTGACCAATAAAGACCTGGTCTTCTAGGATGGTTCTAGTCTGACCAATACAGAACTGGTCTTCTAGGATGGTTCTAGTCTGACCAATACAGACCTGGTCTTCTAGTCTGGTACCAGGGTGGTTCTAGTCTGACCAATACAGACCTGGTCTTCTAGCCTGGTGCCAGGGTGGTTCTAGTCTGACCAATACAGACCTGGTCTTCTAGCCTGGTGCCAGGGTGGTTCTAGTCTGACCAATACATACCTGGTCTTCTAGCCTGGTACCAGGGTGGTTCTAGTCTGACCAATACAGACCTGGTCTTCTAGCCTGGTGCCAGGGTGGTTCTAGTCTGACCAATACAGACCTGGTCTTCTAGTCTGGTACCAGGGTGGTTCTAGTCTGACCAATACAGACCTGGTCTTCTAGCCTGGTGCCAGGGTGGTTCTAGTCTGACCAATACATACCTGGTCTTCTAGCCTGGTACCAGGGTGGTTCTAGTCTGACCAATACAGACCTGGTCTTCTAGCCTGGTGCCAGGGTGGTTCTAGTCTGACCAATACAGACCTGGTCTTCTAGCCTGGTGCCAGGGTGGTTCTAGTCTGACCAATGCAGACCTGGTCTTCTAGTCTGGTACCAGGGTGGTTCTACTCTCCTGCCAACTCCTTATGGAATTGTCATGTTTGGCTTGACAATGAACAATGGAGTTAGCAAGAGCAGAAACAGATCTGGGACCAGGCTACTAAAACAGATCTGGGACCAGGCTACTAAAACAGATCTGGGACCAGGCTACTAAAACAGATCTGGGACCAGGCTACTAAAACAGATCTGGGACCAGGCTACTAAAACAGATCTGGAACCAGGCAACTAAAACAGATCTGGGACCAGGCTACTAAAACAGATCTGGGACCAGGCTACTAAAACAGATCTGGGACCAGGCTACTAAAACAGATCTGGAACCAGGCTACTAAAACAGATCTGGGACCAGGCTACTAAAACAGATCTGGGACCAGGCTACTAAAACAGATCTGGAACCAGGCTACTAAAACAGATCTGGGACCAGGCTACTAAAAGAGATATGGGACCAGGCTACTAAAAGAGATATGGGACCAGGCTACTAAAACAGATCTGGGACCAGGCTACTAAAACAGATCTGGAACCAGGCCACTAAAACAGATCTGGGACCAGGCTACTAAAACAGATATTCATAACCTGGTTCCTCTCTAGGTTTCTTCCTAGGTTTTTGCCTTTCTAGGGAGTTTTTCCTAGCCGCCGTGCTTCTACACCTGCATTGCTTGCTGTTTTGGGTTTTAGCCTGGGTTTCTGTACAGCACTTTGAGATATCAGCTGATGTAAGAAGGGCTATATAAATAAATTTGATTTGATTCTGTAAGACCAATACAAAAGGGACACTAAGAATAGAAGTCCATGCCGTTCTTCTCACTCTCGTCTGAGGAGGGGTTCTGGTGCTGGTCCGAGTCGGACTCGAACATAGGGCTGTGGTGGGGGCCGGGCCGGCCGCCGCTCTGGGGAGAGGAGACGCAGGGAGGAGGGCCAGAGCTGTCAGGGTGCGGACGGGCGTAGAACACCTCATCCTGGGGGTGGGAGAGCCAACCAGGGGAGGGTCCATCGCTCAGACCCCTGCCGTGGTGCCCTCTGGCTGGGCTGAGGGAGGGGAGAGATGGGCTGGAGTCCTGGAGGGTCTCCCTAATCCTTTGGTTCTCTCTGGTCGCTGCCTCCCACACCACCTCCAACTCACCTTCCACCTCTCTGGAGGAGAGAGAGAGAGAGAATTAGAGCGAGAGAGAGAGAGGAAGAGCAGAGAGAGAGAGGAAGAGCAGAGAGAGAGAGGAAGAGCGAGAGAGAGGAAGAGCAGAGAGAGAGAGGAAGAGCAGAGAGAGAGAGGAAGAGCGAGAGAAAGGAAGAGCAAGAGAGAGAGGAAAAGAGAGAGAATTCATGTTTTATCTATTGTGTTATTGAAATTTGAGAGACAGATACGAACAGTCACACCAATGATATCACACAAAATAATGCTCACATTGGTCAAAAATCATTATCACATAATGACACAGACAAAACCTGCATATCCAAACCTTCAATTCAGACACTAAGACGATTCAGACACTAAGGCGATTCAGACACTAAGACGATTCAGACACTAAGACGATTCAGACACTAAGGCGATTCAGACACTAAGGCGATTCAGACACTAAGACGATTCAGACACTAAGGCGATTCAGACACTAAGGCGATTCAGACACTAAGACGATACAGACACTAAGACGATTCAGACACTAAGACGATTCAGACACTAAGACGATTCAGACACTAAGGCGATTCAGACACTAAGGCGATTCAGACACTAAGACGATTCAGACACTAAGACGATTCAGACACTTAGACGATTCAGACACTAAGACGATTCAGACACTAAGGCGATTCAGACACTAAGGCGATTCAGACACTAAGGCGATTCAGACACTAAGGCGATTCAGACACTAAGGCGATTCAGGCACTAAGGCGATTCAGACACTAAGGCGATTCAGACACTAAGGCGATTCAGACACTAAGGCGATTCAGACACTAAGGCGATTCAGACACTAAGGCGATTCAGACACTAAGGCGATTCAGACACTAAGGCGATTCAGACACTAAGACGATTCAGACACTAAGACGATTCAGACACTAAGGCGATTCAGACACTAAGACGATTCAGACACTAAGGCGATTCAGACACTAAGGCGATTCAGACACTAAGACGATTCAGACACTAAGACGATTCAGACACTTAGACGATTCAGACACTAAGACGATTCAGACACTTAGACGATTCAGACACTAAGACGATTCAGACACTAAGACGATTCAGACACTAAGACGATTCAGACACTAAGACGATTCAGACACTAAGACGATTCAGACACTAAGGCGATTCAGACACTAAGACGATTCAGACACTAAGGCGATTCAGACACTAAGGCGATTCAGACACTAAGACGATTCAGACACTAAGACGATTCAGACACTAAGGCGATTCAGACACTAAGGCGATTCAGACACTAAGGCGATTCAGGCACTAAGGCGATTCAGGCACTAAGACGATTCAGACACTAGGGTGATTCAGACACTAAGACGATTCAGACACTAAGACGATTCAGACACTAAGACGATTCAGACACTAAGGCGATTCAGACACTAAGGCGATTCAGACACTAAGGCGATTCAGACACTAAGACGATTCAGACACTAAGGCGATTCAGACACTAAGACGATTCAGACACTAAGGCGATTCAGACACTAAGACGATTCAGACACTAAGACGATTCAGACACTAAGGCGATTCAGACACTAAGGCGATTCAGACACTAAGGCGATTCAGACACTAAGGCGATTCAGGCACTAAGGCGATTCAGGCACTAAGACGATTCAGACACTAAGACGATTCAGACACTAAGACGATTCAGACACTAAGGCGATTCAGACACTAAGACGATTCAGACACTAAGACGATTCAGACACTAAGACGATTCAGACACTTAGACGATTCAGACACTTAGACGATTCAGAAACTAAGACGATTCAGACACTTAGACGATTCAGACACTAAGACGATTCAGACACTAAGACGATTCAGACACTAAGACGATTCAGACACTAAGACGATTCAGACACTAAGGGCGATTCAGACACTAAGACGATTCAGACACTAAGGCGATTCAGACACTTAGACGATTCAGACACTAAGACGATTCAGACACTAAGACGATTCAGACACTAAGACGATTCAGACACTAAGACGATTCAGACACTAAGACGATTCAGACACTAAGGCGATTCAGACACTAAGACGATTCAGACACTAAGGCGATTCAGACACTAAGGCGATTCAGGCACTAAGGAGATTCAGACACTAAGGCGATTCAGACACTAAGGCGATTCAGACACTAAGGCGATTCAGACACTAAGGCGATTCAGACACTAAGGCGATTCAGACACTAAGACGATTCAGACACTAAGACGATTCAGACACTAAGACGATTCAGACACTAAGGCGATTCAGACACTAAGGCGATTCAGACACTAAGGCGATTCAGACACTAAGACGATTCAGACACTAAGGCGATTCAGGCACTAAGACGATTCAGACACTAAGGCGATTCAGACACTAAGGCGATTCAGACACTAAGGCGATTTAGACACTAAGGCGATTCAGACACTAAGACGATTCAGACACTAGGACGATTCAGACACTAAGACGATTCAGACACTAAGACGATTCAGACACTAAGGCGATTCAGACACTAAGACGATTCAGACACTAAGGCGATTCAGACACTAAGGCGATTCAGACACTAAGACGATTCAGACACTAAGGCGATTCAGACACTAAGGCGATTCAGACACTAAGGCGATTCAGACACTAAGGCGATTCAGACACTAAGACGATTCAGACACTAAGGCGATTCAGACACTAAGGCGATTCAGGCACTAAGACGATTCAGACACTAAGGCGATTCAGACACTAAGACGATTCAGACACTAAGACGATTCAGGCACTAAGACGATTCAGACACTAAGGCGATTCAGACACTAAGACGATTCAGACACTAAGACGATTCAGACACTAACACGATTCAGGCACTAAGACGATTCAGACACTAAGGCGATTCAGGCACTAAGGCGATTCAGACACTAAGGCGATTCAGACACTAAGGCGATTCAGACACTAAGGCGATTCAGACACTAAGACGATTCAGACACTAAGGCGATTCAGACACTAAGACGATTCAGACACTAAGGCGATTCAGACACTAAGACGATTCAGACACTAAGACGATTCAGACACTAAGGCGATTCAGACACTAAGACGATTCAGACACTAAGGCGATTCAGACACTAAGGCGATTCAGACACTAAGACGATTCAGACACTAAGACGATTCAGACACTTAGACGATTCAGACACTTAGACGATTCAGACACTAAGACGATTCAGACACTTAGACGATTCAGACACTAAGACGATTCAGACACTAAGACGATTCAGACACTAAGACGATTCAGACACTAAGACGATTCAGACACTAAGACGATTCAGACACTAAGGCGATTCAGACACTAAGACGATTCAGACACTAAGGCGATTCAGACACTAAGGCGATTCAGACACTAAGACGATTCAGACACTAAGGCGATTCAGACACTAAGGCGATTCAGACACTAAGGCGATTCAGGCACTAAGGCGATTCAGGCACTAAGGCGATTCAGGCACTAAGGCGATTCAGACACTAAGGCGATTCAGACACTAAGGCGATTCAGACACTAAGGCGATTCAGACACTAAGACGATTCAGACACTAAGGCGATTCAGACACTAAGACGATTCAGACACTAAGACGATTCAGACACTAAGGCGATTCAGACACTAAGACGATTCAGACACTAAGGCGATTCAGACACTAAGGCGATTCAGACACTAAGACGATTCAGACACTAAGACGATTCAGACACTAAGACGATTCAGACACTTAGACGATTCAGACACTTAGACGATTCAGACACTAAGACGATTCAGACACTTAGACGATTCAGACACTAAGACGATTCAGACACTAAGACGATTCAGACACTAAGACGATTCAGACACTAAGACGATTCAGACACTAAGACGATTCAGACACTAAGGCGATTCAGACACTAAGACGATTCAGACACTAAGGCGATTCAGACACTAAGGCGATTCAGACACTAAGACGATTCAGACACTAAGACGATTCAGACACTAAGGCGATTCAGACACTAAGGCGATTCAGACACTAAGGCGATTCAGACACTAAGGCGATTCAGGCACTAAGGCGATTCAGGCACTAAGACGATTCAGACACTAGGGTGATTCAGACACTAGGGTGATTCAGACACTAAGACGATTCAGACACTAAGGCGATTCAGGCACTAAGGCGATTCAGACACTAAGGCGATTCAGACACTAAGGCGATTCAGACACTAAGGCGATTCAGACACTAAGACGATTCAGACACTAAGGCGATTCAGACACTAAGACGATTCAGACACTAAGACGATTCAGACACTAAGGCGATTCAGACACTAAGGCGATTCAGACACTAAGGCGATTCAGACACTAAGGCGATTCAGGCACTAAGGCGATTCAGGCACTAAGGCGATTCAGGCACTAAGACGATTCAGACACTAAGACGATTCAGACACTAAGACGATTCAGACACTAAGGCGATTCAGACACTAAGACGATTCAGACACTAAGACGATTCAGACACTAAGACGATTCAGACACTTAGACGATTCAGACACTTAGACGATTCAGAAACTAAGACGATTCAGACACTTAGACGATTCAGACACTAAGACGATTTAGACACTAAGACGATTCAGACACTAAGACGATTCAGACACTAAGACGATTCAGACACTAAGGGCGATTCAGACACTAAGACGATTCAGACACTAAGGCGATTCAGACACTTAGACGATTCAGACACTAAGACGATTCAGACACTAAGACGATTCAGACACTAAGACGATTCAGACACTAAGACGATTCAGACACTAAGGCGATTCAGACACTAAGACGATTCAGACACTAAGGCGATTCAGACACTAAGGCGATTCAGGCACTAAGGAGATTCAGACACTAAGGCGATTCAGACACTAAGGCGATTCAGACACTAAGGCGATTCAGACACTAAGACGATTCAGACACTAAGGCGATTCAGACACTAAGACGATTCAGACACTAAGACGATTCAGACACTAAGACGATTCAGACACTAAGGCGATTCAGACACTAAGGCGATTCAGACACTAAGGCGATTCAGACACTAAGACGATTCAGACACTAAGGCGATTCAGGCACTAAGACGATTCAGACACTAGGGTGATTCAGACACTAAGACGATTCAGACACTAAGACGATTCAGACACTAAGACGATTCAGAGACTAAGACGATTCAGACACAAGGGTGATTCAGACACTAAGACGATTCAGACACTAAGACGATTCAGACACTAAGACGATTCAGACACTAAGACGATTCAGACACTAAGGCGATTCAGACACTAAGGGCGATTCAGACACTAAGACGATTCAGACACTAAGGCGATTCAGACACTAAGGCGATTCAGACACTAAGGCGATTTAGACACTAAGGCGATTCAGACACTAAGACGATTCAGACACTAGGACGATTCAGACACTAAGACGATTCAGACACTAAGACGATTCAGACACTAAGGCGATTCAGACACTAAGACGATTCAGACACTAAGGCGATTCAGACACTAAGGCGATTCAGACACTAAGACGATTCAGACACTAAGGCGATTCAGACACTAAGGCGATTCAGACACTAAGGCGATTCAGACACTAAGGCGATTCAGACACTAAGACGATTCAGACACTAAGGCGATTCAGACACTAAGGCGATTCAGGCACTAAGACGATTCAGACACTAAGGCGATTCAGACACTAAGACGATTCAGACACTAAGACGATTCAGACACTAAGACGATTCAGGCACTAAGACGATTCAGACACTAAGGCGATTCAGACACTAAGACGATTCAGACACTAACACGATTCAGACACTAACACGATTCAGGCACTAAGACGATTCAGACACTAAGGCGATTCAGACACTAAGACGATTCAGACACTAAGACGATTCAGACACTAAGGCGATTCAGACACTAAGACGATTCAGACACTAAGGCGATTCAGACACTAAGACGATTCAGACACTAAGACGATTCAGACACTAAGGCGATTCAGACACTAAGGCGATTCAGACACTAAGGCGATTCAGACACTAAGACGATTCAGACACTAAGGCGATTCAGACACTAAGGCGATTCAGACACTAAGACGATTCAGACACTAAGGCGATTCAGACACTAAGGCGATTCAGACACTAAGGCGATTCAGACACTAAGGCGATTCAGACACTAAGACGATTCAGACACTAAGACGATTCAGACACTAAGACGATTCAGACACTAAGACGATTCAGACACTAAGACGATTCAGACACTAAGGCGATTCAGACACTAAGACGACATTATATTAGTGGACCCAGTAACCAGGCCGTATGTCTCAGCACCACAGTGGACCCAGTAACCAGACCTTATGTCTCAGCACCACAGTGGACCCAGTAACCAGACCTTATGTCTCAGCACCACAGTGGACCCAGTAACCAGACCTTATGTCCAAACACCACAGTGGACCCAGTAACCAGACCTTATGTCCAAACACCACAGTGGACCCAGTAACCAGACCTTATGTCTCAGCACCACAGTGGACCCAGTAACCAGACCTTATGTCTCAGCACCACAGTGGACCCAGTAACCAGACCTTATGTCTCAGCACCACAGTGGACCCAGTAACCAGACCTTATGTCCAAACACCACAGTGGACCCAGTAACCAGACCTTATGTCTCAGCACCACAGTGGACCCAGTAACCAGACCTTATATCTCAGCACCACAGTGGACCCAGTAACCAGACCTTATGTCTCAGCACAACAGGGAGAGGAGGGAGGGAGAAGAGAGAGGAAAGGAGAGGATGGAGAGGGAGAGGAGAGAGAGGGAGAGAGAGGGAGAGAAGAGAGAGGGAGAGAAGAGAGAGGGAGAGAAGAGAGAGAGAGAGAAGAGAGAGGGAGAGAAGAGAGAGGGAGAGAAGAGAGAGGGAGAGAAGAGAGAGGGAGAGGGAGAGAAGAGAGAGGGAGAGAGAGAGGAGAGAGAGAGAGGGAGAGAGGGAGAGGAGGGATAGCGTGGAGAGGAGAGAGGGAGAGAAGAGGAGAGAGAGAGAGAGAGAGAGAAGAAGGGAGAAGAATAGAGAATAAGGGATAGAGAAGTGAAGCCCTTGGAGCAGAGAAGGTAATTGCTGCTGTGGGTTGTTATAGTCTGCATCCCAAATGGCTTCCTTTTACATGTGGGCCTTGGTCAATAGTAGTGCACTACATAGGGAATAGGGTGCATTTCCCCTTCATCAGCTAAAAACCAATGAAGGACCTGTCACAAATAGTGTGTTCTTGTTGCACAACCAGGAGCCTCTCCATTTTACCAGCTGCCACTGCACCAGGAGCCTCTCCATTTCACCAGCTGCCACTGCACCAGGAGCCTCTCCATTTCACCAGCTGCCACTGCACCAGGAGCCTCTCCATTTCACCAGCTGCCACTGCACCAGGAGCCTCTCCATTTCACCAGCTGCCACTGCACCAGGAGCCTCTCCATTTCACCAGCTGCCACTGCACCAGGAGCCTCTCCATTTCACCAGCTGCCACTGCACCAGGAGCCTCTCCATTTCACCAGCTGCCACTGCACCAGGAGCCTCTCCATTTCACCAGCTGCCACTGCACCAGGAGCCTCTCCATTTCACCAGCTGCCACTGCACCAGGAGCCTCTCCATTTCACCAGCTGCCACTGCACCAGGAGCCTCTCCATTTTACCAGCTGCCACTGCACCAGGAGCCTCTCCTTTTCACCAGCTGCCACTGCACCAGGAGCCTCTCCATTTCACCAGCTGCCACTGCACCAGGAGCCTCTCCATTTCACCAGCTGCCACTGCACCAGGAGCCTCTCCATTTCACCAGCTGCCACTGCACCAGGAGCCTCTCCATTTCACCAGCTGCCACTGCACCAGGAGCCTCTCCATTTTACCAGCTGCCACTGCACCAGGATGTCTCTCCCTCCCTCCTTCATGCCTTCCTTCCTTACCTCTCCTCTCCCTCCTCCTCCTTCCCCTCCACCTCTCCCCCCCTTCCTCCTTTCCTCCTCTCCCTCCTCTCCCTCCTCACCCTCCCCCTTCCTTTCCTCCTCTCCCTCCTCCTTCCCTCCTCTCCCTCCTTACCCTCCCTCCTCCCCCCCCTCCCTCCTCCTCTCCCCCTCTCCCTCATCCTGGGGTGAAACCCCAGGTTATTTGAGAGTGGACTGAGCTGCTGAATATGAGGCTGAAACACCCCTATCCCCTTACTGCTGTTGGTGTAACCCATGGGGATTGGTAACCTTTCACAGGAGGAGGAAAAGGTAGACTTATTGTTCAGATCCAGTCTGGCTGCGAGGGAGGAATAGGAAGGCCTATTGATCCAGTCTGGCTGTCAGGGAGGAATAGGAAGGCCTATTGATCCAGTCTGGCTGTCAGGGAGGAATAGGAAGGCCTATTGATCCAGTCTGGCTGTCAGGGAGGAATAGGACGGCCTATTGATCCAGTCTGGATGTCAGGGAGGAATAGGAAGGCCTATTGATCCAGTCTGGCTGTCAGGGAGGAATAGGAAGGCCTATTGATCCAGTCTGGCTGTCAGGGAGGAATAGGAAGGCCTATTGGTCCAGTCTGGCTGTCAGGGAGGAATAGGAAGGCCTATTGATCCAGTCTGGCTGTCAGGGAGGAATAGGAAGACCTATTGATCCAGTCTGGCTGTCAGGGAGGAATAGGAAGGCCTATTGATCCAGTCTGGCTGTCAGGGAGGAATAGGAAGGCCTATTGGTCCAGTCTGGCTGTCAGGGAGGAATAGGAAGGCCTATTGATCCAGTCTGGCTGTCAGGGAGGAATAGGAAGGCCTATTGATCCAGTCTGGCTGTCAGGGAGGAATAGGAAGACCTATTGATCCAGTCTGGCTGTCAGGGAGGAATAGGAAGACCTATTGATCCAGTCTGGCTGTCAGGGAGGAATAGGAAGGCCTATTGATCCAGTCTGGTGGTCAGGGAGGAATAGGAAGGCCTATTGTTAAGTCAGCAGCATGACGTCCATCACATTAGCTAATTACCCGTGTTCTGTCCTGTGGTCTGGTGATGTGACCTGGTCTCTGTAGCCTCACACACACACACACACACACACACACACACACACACACACACACACACACACACACACACACACACACACACACACACACACACACACACACACACACACACACACACACACACACACACACACACACACAGACAGAGT
The DNA here is from genome assembly GCF_016432855.1 of Salvelinus namaycush. Lineage (NCBI taxonomy): Eukaryota > Metazoa > Chordata > Actinopteri > Salmoniformes > Salmonidae > Salvelinus > Salvelinus namaycush. The sequence continues at coordinate 44,486 of NW_024058039.1, forward strand.
GTTGTCGTCAGTAGTTAACTACCTGTGGTCTTGTGACATGACCTGGTCTCTGTCCCTGCAGCCTCACACACACACACACGCGCGCACACACACACACACACACCGTCACACACACAGTCACACACTAGTGCTGTCGTCAGTAGTTAACTACCTGTGGTTCTGTGACATGACCTGGCCTCTGTCTCTGCAGCCACACACACACACACACACACACACTAGCGCTGTCGTCAGTAGTTAACTACCTGTGGTCCTGTGACATGACCTGGGCTCTGTCTCTGTCACATATTTAAGAGTGACTCATCGTTCCAAATCACCCGCGGCAACGCATAACGTCACTAGTAAAGAGCCTTTATCTTCATCAGAGGAAGACGGGGGAGAGAGGAGGGGAGAGAGGAGGGGACAGGGGAGAGAGGAGGAGAGAGGAGGGGACAGGGGAGAGAGGAGGGGACAGGGGAGAGAGGAGGGGGGAGGGGACGGGGGAGAGAGGAGTGGACGGCAGAGAGAGCCAAAAGACCAAAAGATGCCGGATTGCTACTGGCGTGGACAGTGGTCTTAGCTGTACACTGAATAATCAACCATTTAGACCAGTACATGGCCGGGTTGCTACTGGCGTGGACAGTGGTCTTAGCTGTACACTGAATAATCAACCATTTAGACCAGTACATGGCCGGGTTGCTACTGGCGTGGACAGCGGTCTTAGCTGTCCACTGAATAATCAACCATTTAGACCAGTACATGGCCGGGTTGCTACTGGCGTGGACAGTGGTCTTAGCTGTACACTGAATAATCAACCATTTAGACCAGTACATGGTTGCTACTGGCGTGGACAGCGGTCTTAGCTGTACACTGAATAATCAACCATTTAGACCAGTACATGGCCGGGTTGCTACTGGCGTGTAAAATGGGTAGACTCTCAAGTGAAGAAGATAAAGGCCACACAGGAACATTCCGTCTGTTTAAGTACTCCAGTCTAGTAAACTCGACCGAGGACCACCACGTGTGTACCTTTTGAAGGATGCAGTCTAACAGAGATGAGAGGGGAAGAACATTCACCTTCCACCACAGTGTGGTCTGATGTATCCATTCTAACAGACACTTCCAGAACAAAGGAAACCCACTACAACTAATAAGGACATGGTGACCTCTGGTGGACAACCAGAGACTTACACAACCAGAGACTTTCTGTCGAACTATTCGTCACAGACGGATCGGGCGATTTCAACAGAGAGACGGCAAAGACATGCAAGCGTAAATATGTACATTGCATTTCTAAATCTGAATGAGCGGTTGTTGGGGTGCTAACTATCCATGTTTACGATGAGGGTATTATTCAACTGCATGTACGAAAGTTGAATTCCTTTGTCGCTCTTTCGTTCCCCACCCCTTTTCATTGTGTAACAAGCCGTCGTATCGGGTTAGTCCACTAGGTACTTTTCATTGTGTAACAAGCCGTCATATCAGGTTAGTCCACTAGGGACTTTTCATTGTGTAACAAGCCGTATTATAGGGTTAGTCCACTAGGTACTTTTCATTGTGTAACAAGCCGTCATATCGGGTTAGTCCACTAGGGACTTTTCATTGTGTAACAAGATGTCATATCGGGTTAGTCCACTAGGGACTTTTCATTGTGTAACAAGCCATCATATCGGGTTAGTCCACTAGGGACTTTTCATTGTGTAACAAGCCATCATATCGGGTTAGTCCACTACGGACTTTTCATTGCACCATGTTAGTAATCAGTGCATAATCTATCCTGTGTGTGTGTTTATGTAATTCTGTGTGATTATTTAGTTATTTAGTAAATAAATAATTCAGCCAATTTGTGTATCGCTGACTTATCATGGAGACCAGGGTTCTTGCAGATTTATAGGATATTACGACGTTCAGAATGAGACTGAAATAGGAGCAAATGATGGATGGATGACAGTATATCAACATATTCAGATTTTTGGGGGTTAATTCGGGAAACTGTAACTTGTTAAAATAAACTTTTTCCGTGGTGCCCCAAATTACTACGTAATTAATTGTTATATGATTCATTTAATCGCGTAATAATTGGATGAATAGCCGTCATCGCATTAACGGTAGTCACGTCACGACAGACTGCATCCACATTAACGGTAGTCACGTCACGACACAGACTACATCCACATTAACGGTAGTCACGACACAGACTACATCCACATTAACGGTAGTCACGTCACGACACAGACTACATCCACATTAACGGTAGTCACGACACAGACTACACCCACATTAACGGTAGTCACGTCATGACACAGACTACATCCACATTAACGGTAGTCACGTCACGACACAGACTACATCCACATTAACGGTAGTCATGTCACGACACAGACTACATCCACATTAACGGTAGTCACGACACAGACTACATCCACATTAACGGTAGTCACGTCACGTCACAGACTACATCCACATTAACGGTAGTCACGACACAGACTACATCCACATTAACGGTAGTCACGTCATGACACAGACTACATCCACATTAACGGTAGTCACGTCACAGACTACATCCACATTAACGGTAGTCACGCCACGTCACAGACTACATCCACATTAACGGTAGTCACGACACAGACTACATCCACATTAACGGTAGTCACGTCACGACACAGACTACATCCACATTAACGGTAGTCACGTCACGACACAGACTACATCCATATTAACGGTAGTCACGTCATGACACAGACTACATCCACATTAACGGTAGTCACGTCACGACACAGACTACATCCACATTAACGGTAGTCACGACACGACACAGACTACATCCACATTAACGGTAGTCATGACACAGACTACATCCACATTAACGGTAGTCACGTCACGACACAGACTACATCCACATTAACGGTAGTCACGTCATGACACAGACTACATCCACATTAACGGTAGTCACGTCACGACACAGACTACATCCACATTAACGGTAGTCACGACACGACACAGACTACATCCACATTAACGGTAGTCAGGACACAGACTACATCCACATTAACGGTAGTCACGACACAGACTACATCCACATTAACGGTAGTCACGACACAGACTACATCCACATTAACGGTAGTCACGTCACGACACAGACTACATCCACATTAACGGTAGTCACGTCACGACACAGACTACATCCACATTAACGGTAGTCACGCCACGTCACAGACTACATCCACATTAACGGTAGTCACGTCACGACACAGACTACATCCACATTAACAGTAGTCACGTCACGACACAGACTACATCCACATTAACGGTAGTCACGACACAGACTACATCCACATTAACGGTAGTCACGCCACGTCACAGACTACATCCACATTAACGGTAGTCACGTCACGACACAGACTACATCCACATTAACGGTAGTCACGTCACGACACAGACTACATCCACATTAACGGTAGTCACGTCACGACACAGACTACATCCACATTAACGGTAGTCACGTCACGACACAGACTACATCCACATTAACGGTAGTCACGACACAGACTACATCCACATTAACGGTAGTCACGTCACAGACTACATCCACATTAACGGTAGTCACGACACAGACTACATCCACATTAACGGTAGTCACGTCACAGACTACATCCACATTAACGGTAGTCACGTCACGACACAGACTACATCCACATTAACGGTAGTCACGACACAGACTACATCCACATTAACGGTAGTCACGCCACGTCACAGACTACATCCACATTAACGGTAGTCACGACACAGACTACATCCACATTAACGGTAGTCACGTCACGACACAGACTACATCCACATTAACGGTAGTCACGTCACGACACAGACTACATCCACATTAACGGTAGTCACGACACAGACTACATCCACATTAACGGTAGTCACGTCACAGACTACATCCACATTAACGGTAGTCACGTCACAGACTACATCCACATTAACGGTAGTCACGACACAGACTACATCCACATTAACGGTAGTCACGTCACGACACAGACTACATCCACATTAACGGTAGTCACGTCACGTCACAGACTACACCCACATTAACGGTAGTCACGACACGACAGACTACATCCACATTAACGGTAGTCACGACACAGACTACATCCACATTAACGGTAGTCACGACACAGACTACATCCACATTAACGGTAGTCACGACACAGACTACATCCACATTAACGGTAGTCATGTCATGACACAGACTACATCCACATTAACGGTAGACACGTCACGACACAGACTACATCCACATTAACGGTAGACACGTCACGACACAGACTACATCCACATTAACGGTAGTCACGACACAGACTACATCCACATTAACGGTAGTCACGACACAGACTACATCCACATTAACGGTAGTCACGACACAGACTACATCCACATTAACGGTAGTCACGACACAGACTACATCCACATTAACGGTAGTCACGACACGACACAGACTACATCCACATTAACGGTAGACACGTCACGACACAGACTACATCCACATTAACTGTAGACACGTCACGACACAGACTACATCCACATTAACGGTAGTCACGACACAGACTACATCCACATTAACGGTAGTCACGACACAGACTACATCCACATTAACGGTAGTCACGACACAGACTACATCCACATTAACGGTAGTCACGACACAGACTACATCCACATTAACGGTAGTCACGACACGACACAGACTACATCCACATTAACGGTAGTCACGACACAGACTACATCCACATTAACGGTAGTCACGACACAGACTACATCCACATTAACGGTAGTCACGTCACGACACAGACTACATCCACATTAACGGTAGTCATGTCACGACACAGACTACATCCACATTAACGGTAGTCACGACACAGACTACATCCACATTAACGGTAGTCACGTCACGTCACAGACTACATCCACATTAACGGTAGTCACGACACAGACTACATCCACATTAACGGTAGTCACGTCATGACACAGACTACATCCACATTAACGGTAGTCACGTCACAGACTACATCCACATTAACGGTAGTCACGCCACGTCACAGACTACATCCACATTAACGGTAGTCACGACACAGACTACATCCACATTAACGGTAGTCACGTCACGACACAGACTACATCCACATTAACGGTAGTCACGTCACGACACAGACTACATCCATATTAACGGTAGTCACGTCATGACACAGACTACATCCACATTAACGGTAGTCACGTCACGACACAGACTACATCCACATTAACGGTAGTCACGACACGACACAGACTACATCCACATTAACGGTAGTCATGACACAGACTACATCCACATTAACGGTAGTCACGTCACGACACAGACTACATCCACATTAACGGTAGTCACGTCATGACACAGACTACATCCACATTAACGGTAGTCACGTCACGACACAGACTACATCCACATTAACGGTAGTCACGACACGACACAGACTACATCCACATTAACGGTAGTCAGGACACAGACTACATCCACATTAACGGTAGTCACGACACAGACTACATCCACATTAACGGTAGTCACGACACAGACTACATCCACATTAACGGTAGTCACGTCACGACACAGACTACATCCACATTAACGGTAGTCACGTCACGACACAGACTACATCCACATTAACGGTAGTCACGCCACGTCACAGACTACATCCACATTAACGGTAGTCACGTCACGACACAGACTACATCCACATTAACAGTAGTCACGTCACGACACAGACTACATCCACATTAACGGTAGTCACGACACAGACTACATCCACATTAACGGTAGTCACGCCACGTCACAGACTACATCCACATTAACGGTAGTCACGTCACGACACAGACTACATCCACATTAACGGTAGTCACGTCACGACACAGACTACATCCACATTAACGGTAGTCACGTCACGACACAGACTACATCCACATTAACGGTAGTCACGTCACGACACAGACTACATCCACATTAACGGTAGTCACGACACAGACTACATCCACATTAACGGTAGTCACGTCACAGACTACATCCACATTAACGGTAGTCACGACACAGACTACATCCACATTAACGGTAGTCACGTCACAGACTACATCCACATTAACGGTAGTCACGTCACGACACAGACTACATCCACATTAACGGTAGTCACGACACAGACTACATCCACATTAACGGTAGTCACGCCACGTCACAGACTACATCCACATTAACGGTAGTCACGACACAGACTACATCCACATTAACGGTAGTCACGTCACGACACAGACTACATCCACATTAACGGTAGTCACGTCACGACACAGACTACATCCACATTAACGGTAGTCACGACACAGACTACATCCACATTAACGGTAGTCACGTCACAGACTACATCCACATTAACGGTAGTCACGTCACAGACTACATCCACATTAACGGTAGTCACGACACAGACTACATCCACATTAACGGTAGTCACGTCACGACACAGACTACATCCACATTAACGGTAGTCACGTCACGTCACAGACTACACCCACATTAACGGTAGTCACGACACGACAGACTACATCCACATTAACGGTAGTCACGACACAGACTACATCCACATTAACGGTAGTCACGACACAGACTACATCCACATTAACGGTAGTCACGACACAGACTACATCCACATTAACGGTAGTCATGTCATGACACAGACTACATCCACATTAACGGTAGACACGTCACGACACAGACTACATCCACATTAACGGTAGACACGTCACGACACAGACTACATCCACATTAACGGTAGTCACGACACAGACTACATCCACATTAACGGTAGTCACGACACAGACTACATCCACATTAACGGTAGTCACGACACAGACTACATCCACATTAACGGTAGTCACGACACAGACTACATCCACATTAACGGTAGTCACGACACGACACAGACTACATCCACATTAACGGTAGACACGTCACGACACAGACTACATCCACATTAACGGTAGACACGTCACGACACAGACTACATCCACATTAACGGTAGTCACGACACAGACTACATCCACATTAACGGTAGTCACGACACAGACTACATCCACATTAACGGTAGTCACGACACAGACTACATCCACATTAACGGTAGTCACGACACAGACTACATCCACATTAACGGTAGTCACGACACGACACAGACTACATCCACATTAACGGTAGTCACGACACAGACTACATCCACATTAACGGTAGTCACGACACAGACTACATCCACATTAACGGTAGTCACGTCACGACACAGACTACATCCACATTAACGGTAGTCACGTCACGACACAGACTACATCCACATTAACGGTAGTCACGACACGACACAGACTACATCCACATTAACGGTAGTTACGTCACGTCACAGATTACATCCACATTAACGGTAGTCACGTCACGTCACAGACTACATCCACATTAACGGTAGTCACGACACAGACTACATCCACATTAACGGTAGTCACGACACAGACTACATCCACATTAACGGTAGTCACGTCACGTCACAGACTACATCCACATTAACGGTAGTCACGACACAGACTACATCCACATTAACGGTAGTCACGTCACGACACAGACTACATCCACATTAACGGTAGTCACGACACAGACTACATCCACATTAACGGTAGTCACGTCACGTCACAGACTACATCCACATTAACGGTAGTCACGACACAGACTACATCCACATTAACGGTAGTCACGTCACGACACAGACTACATCCACATTAACGGTAGTCACGACACGACACAGACTACATCCACATTAACGGTAGTCACGTCACGACACAGACTACATCCACATTAACGGTAGTCACGACACAGACTACATCCACATTAACGGTAGTCACGACACGACACAGACTACATCCACATTAACGGTAGTCACGTCACGACACAGACTACATCCACATTAACGGTAGTCACGACACAGACTACACCCACATTAACGGTAGTCACGTCACGACACAGACTACATCCACATTAACGGTAGTCACGACACAGACTACATCCACATTAACGGTAGTCACGTCACGACACAGACTACATCCACATTAACGGTAGTCACGACACGACAGACTACATCCACATTAACGGTAGTCACGTGACGACACAGACTATATCCACATTAACGGTAGTCACGACACGACAGACTACATCCACATTAACGGTAGTCACGTCACGACACAGACTATATCCACTACTAGAAAAGTCATCCATCACAAATGTAATAAAGAGCATCAAAAATAAACACAATTATTCAATTATAAACTACTCAAGCTGCGTTACGAGGATCTCAGCAGAGGGCATTCTAGACTAAAGGTCTCTCCCCATAGATAGACAGACAGACAGATACACAGACAGACCGATGGACAGACAGGCAAATAGACAGACAGACAGACAGACAGGCACACAGATACACAGACAGACCGATGGACAGACAGGCACACAGACAGACAAATAGATCGATGGACAGACAGACAGACAGACAGACAGACAGACAGACAGACAGCCAGCCAGCCAGCCAGCCAGCCAGCCAGCCAGCCAGCCAGACAGACAGACAGACAGACAGACAGACAGACAGACAGACAGACAGACAAATAGATCGATGGACAGATGGACAGTCACAGTCAGATAGACCGATGGACAGACAGACAGCCAGACAGACAGACACACAGACAGACAGACAAATAGACCGATGGACAGAGACAGACAGACAGCCAGACAGTCAGACAGATGGACCGACTGATAGACAGACCGACATACAGACAGACAGACAGACAATCATAATCAGACAGGGCAACTCCATCTCAGGGAGACATTGATCAAGCCAAATCGACATACAGACAGACAGGGCATCTCAGGGAGAAATTGATCAAGCCAAATAGACAGACAGACAGACAGGGCATCTCAGGGAGACATTGATCAAGCCAAATCGACATACAGACAGACAGGGCATCTCAGGGAGAAATTGATCAAGCCAAATCGACAGACAGACATACAGACAGACAGACAGGGCATCTCAGGGAGAAATTGATCAAGCCAAATAGACAGACAGACAGACAGACAGACAGACAGACAGACAGACAGACAGACAGACAGACAGACAGACAGACAGACAGACAGACAGACAGACAGACAGGGCATCTCAGGGAGACATTGATCAAGCCAAATCGACATACAGACAGACAGGGCATCTCAGGGAGAAATTGATCAAGCCAAATCGACAGACAGACAGACAGACAGACAGACAGACAGACAGACAGACAGACAGACAGACAGACAGACAGACAGACAGACAGACAGACAGACAGACAGACAGACAGGGCATCTCAGTGAGACATTGATCAAGCCAAATCGACATTGATAATATGATTGAATTCTCTCAGAATCGCCCAAATCAAATCACTCAAACTTTCTCTGTTGCCGCGTCATCGTCCTCCTGCTCTGTACTGTAGGAGGCTTGGGGAATATTGGATCAATTCTGTCATGCTACTGTTAAAATAACTGAATTTAGATGGTTCAATATTAAAATAGCATGAACTAAGGAGAGAGAGAGATACAGAGAGAGGGAGAGAAAGGGCAGGGAAAGAGGGAGAGAAAGGGCAGGGAGAGAGAGGGAGAGAAAGGGCAGGGAAAGAGGAGAGAGAGAGGGGGAGAAAGTGCAGGGAAAGAGGAGAGGGAGAGAAAGGGGAGGGAAAGAGGAGAGAGAGAGAAAGGGCAGGGAAAGAGGAGAGAGAGAGAAAGGGCAGGGAAAGCGGAGAGAGTGAGATAGAGAGAGGGCAGGGAAAGAGGAGAGAGAGAGAAAGGGGAGGGAAAGAGGAGAGAGAGAGAAAGGGCAGGGAAAGCGGAGAGAGTGAGATAGACAAAGGGGAGGGAAAGAGAGGAGAGCATTAAAGAGCGAGAGAGAGCGAGAGAGAGCACTAAAGAAAGACAATTGAGGACATCAGAAAGAGAGGGAGCAACAGCGAGAACAGACAGAGACACAGAGAGGGAGCAACAGCATTAAGAGAACAACAGAGAGAGAGAGAGTGACTGAGAAAGAGAGGGAGCAACAGCGAGAACAGACAGAGACACAGAGAGGGAGCAACAGCATTAAGAGAACAACAGAGAGAGAGAGAGTGACACAGAGAGGGAGATTGACTGAGAGAGAGAGACAGAGAAACAGTCTGCAGCTGTTCCGTCTTGTCCAGGCAGAAGCGCGTGCTGACTCCCCCTCCTCCCCACCTTGCGCTCCCTCCGGGGGCCTGTCATTGGTTTGCGTTGCTAGTGACTCGGCTGCCTGCCTGCTCACTACTCCTGCCTCTGTGTGACTCGGCTACTGTCTCTCTGCCTGCCTGGTTCTCTGACTGGCTGCCTGTCTGTCTGGTTCTCTGACTGTCTGCCTGTTTCCCTGGCTGAGTAGCTGCCTGGCTGGCTGCCTGGTTCTCTGACTGTCTGACTGTTTCCCTGGCTGACTGGCTGGCTGCCTGGTTCTCTGACTGTCTGCCTGTTTCCCTGGCTGAGTAGCTGCCTGGCTGTCTGCCTGGTTCTCTGACTGTCTGCCTGTTTCCCTGGCTGAGTAGCTGCCTGGCTGTCTGCCTGGTTCTCTGACTGTCTGCCTGTTTCCCTGGCTGAGTAGCTGCCTGGCTGTCTGCCTGGTTCTCTGACTGTCTGCCTGTTTCCCTGGCTGAGTAGCTGCCTGGCTGGCTGCCTGGTTCTCTGACTGTCTGACTGTTTCCCTGGCTGACTGGCTGCCTGGCTGGCTGCCTGGTTCTCTGACTGTCTGCCTGTTTCCCTGGCTGAGTAGCTGCCTGGCTGTCTGCCTGGTTCTCTGACTGTCTGCCTGTTTCCCTGGCTGAGTAGCTGCCTGGCTGTCTGCCTGGTTCTCTGACTGTCTGCCTGTTTCCCTGGCTGAGTAGCTGCCTGGCTGGCTGCCTGGTTCTCTGACTGGCTGCCTGGCTGTCTGCCTGGTTCTCTGACTGGCTGCCTGTTTCCCTGGCTGAGTAGCTGCCTGGCTGGCTGCCTGGCTGTCTGCCTGGTACCTTTTCTGCTGCAGCACTCCGTCCAGGTCCTGCTGTTTGTCTCGTAGAAGCCTCTGGAGGTGCTGTATTTCTGTCTGGTAGGAGGCAGCCCTCCCTGCAAAGTCCTCCTCCTGCTCCACCAGCCGCTGGCCCAGAACCCCCAGGCTGCAGGCTGCCTGCTTCTTGTACACCTGGAGAGAGAGAGAGGAGGAGAGGAGACGCTTAGACGGCTGGAGGGGAGAGGAGGAGACAGTCAGACCGCTGCCTGCTCCTGGAGAGAGAGAGAGAGAGGAGAGGAGACCCTGTCAGGGGGGTGGCTCCACCACAGAACGGACATTTAGCACCGCCACTACTACCAGCACCTTGAGGAGCATAGGAGAACTAAGGCTATTAAGTACTCAGACACTGGAACACTCAGCCACTGGACCACTGGAGTACTCAGCCACTGGACCACTGTAGTACCCAGACACTGGACCACTGGAGTACTCAGACACTGGACCACTGGAGTACTCAGACACTGGACCACTGGAGTACTCAGCCACTGGACCACTGTAGTACCCAGACACTGGACCACTGGAGTACTCAGACACTGGACCACTGGAGTACTCAGACACTGGACCACTGGAGTACTCAGACACTGGACCACTGGAGTACCCAGACACTGGACCACTGGAGTACTCAGCCACTGGAACACTGTAGTACTCAGGCACTGGACCACTGTAGTACTCAGACACTGGAGTACTCAGACACTGGACCACTGGAGTACTCAGACACTGGACCACTGGAGTACTCAGACACTGGACCACTGGAGTACCCAGACACTGGACCACTGTGGTACTCAGACACTGGACCACTGGAGTACCCAGACACTGGACCACTGGAGTACTCAGCCACTGGAACACTGTAGTACTCAGGCACTGGACCACTGTAGTACTCAGACACTGTGGTACTCAGGCACTGGACCACTGTAGTACTCAGACACTGGAGTACTCAGACACTGGACCACTGGAGTACTCAGACACTGGACCACTGGAGTACCCAGACACTGGACCACTGTGGTACTCAGGCACTGGACCACTGTAGTACTCAGACACTGGAACACTGTAGTACTCAGACACTGGACCACTGTAGTACTCAGACACTGGACCACTGGAGTACTCAGACACTGGACCACTGGAGTACCCAGACACTGGACCACTGGAGTACTCAGCCACTGGAAAATTGTAGTACTCAGGCACTGGACCACTGTAGTACTCAGACACTGGAGTACTCAGACACTGGACCACTGGAGTACTCAGACACTGGACCACTGGAGTACCCAGACACTGGACCACTGTGGTACTCAGGCACTGGACCACTGTAGTACTCAGCCACTGGACCACTGGAGTACTCAGACACTGGACCACTGGAGTACTCAGACACTGGACCACTGGAGTACTCAGACACTGGACCACTGGAGTACCCAGACACTGGACCACTGGAGTACTCAGCCACTGGAACACTGTAGTACTCAGGCACTGGACCACTGTAGTACTCAGACACTGGAGTACTCAGACACTGGACCACTGGAGTACTCAGACACTGGACCACTGGAGTACTCAGACACTGGACCACTGGAGTACCCAGACACTGGACCACTGTGGTACTCAGACACTGGACCACTGGAGTACCCAGACACTGGACCACTGGAGTACTCAGCCACTGGAACACTGTAGTACTCAGGCACTGGACCACTGTAGTACTCAGACACTGTGGTACTCAGGCACTGGACCACTGTAGTACTCAGACACTGGAGTACTCAGACACTGGACCACTGGAGTACTCAGACACTGGACCACTGGAGTACCCAGACACTGGACCACTGTGGTACTCAGGCACTGGACCACTGTAGTACTCAGACACTGGAGTACTCAGACACTGGAACACTGTAGTACTCAGACACTGGACCACTGTAGTACTCAGACACTGGACCACTGGAGTACTCAGACACTGGACCACTGGAGTACCCAGACACTGGACCACTGGAGTACTCAGCCACTGGAAAATTGTAGTACTCAGGCACTGGACCACTGTAGTACTCAGACACTGGAGTACTCAGACACTGGACCACTGGAGTACTCAGACACTGGACCACTGGAGTACCCAGACACTGGACCACTGTGGTACTCAGGCACTGGACCACTGTAGTACTCAGACACTGGAGTACTCAGACACTGGAACACTGTAGTACTCAGACACTGGACCACTGTAGTACTCAGCCACTGGACCACTGGAGTACTCAGACACTGGACCATTGGAGTACCCAGACACTGGACCACTGGAGTACTCAGCCACTGGACCACTGGAGTACTCAGCCACTGGACCACTGTATACTCAGCCACTGGACCACTGTAGTACTCAGCCACTGGACCACTGGAGTACTCAAACACTGGACCACTGGAGTACCCAGACACTGGACCACTGTAGTACTCAGACACTGGACCACTGGATTCAGAGTACTGGACCACTGGACCACTGGAGTACTCAGACACTGGAGTACTCAGACTAAGGACCACTGGAGTACTCAGACACTGGACCACTGTAGTACCCAGACACTGGACCACTGGAGTACTCAGCCACTGGACCACTGTATACTACGCCACTGGACCACTGTAGTACTCAGCCACTGGACCACTGGAGTACTCAGACACTGGACCACTGGAGTACACAGACACTGGACCACTGTAGTACTCAGACACTGGAGTACTGGAGTACACAGCCACTGGACCACTGTGGTAGTCAGACACTGGACTACTGGAGTACTCAGACAACGGACCTACTGCAGGGTAAGGTACGGATTTGGGGAAGGGAGAGAGAGGAGGGGTACTTGTTTTAACTTCTAATGTGTGTGTTAGTGTGTGTGTGTGTGTGTGTGTGTGTGTGTGTGTGTGTGTGTGTGTGTGTGTGTGAGAGCACATAGAGGTGCAGTTATCCACTGTCTCACAGCCCAGCCAGGCATTCATAAACTTCATCGACTGTCACACAGCCCAGCCAGGTATTCATAAACTTCATCCACTGTCCAACAGCCCAGCCAGGTATTCATAAACTTCATCCACTTTCTCACAGCCCAGCCAGACATTCATAAACCTCATCCACTGTCCCACAGCCCAGCCAGGCATTCATAAACTTCATCCACTGTCTCACAGCCCAGCCAGGCATTCATAAACTTCATCCACTGTCTCACAGCCCAGCCAGGCATTCATAAACTTCATCCACTGTCTCACAGCCCAGCCAGGCATTCATAAACTTCATCCACTGTCCCATAGCCCAGCCAGGTATTCATAAACTTCATCCACTGTCCCACAGCCCAGCCAGGCATTCATAAACTTCATCCACTGTCCCACAGCCCAACCAGACATTCATAAACTTCATCCACTGTCCCACAGCCCAGCAAGGTATTCATAAAACTTCATCCACTGTCTCACAGCCCATCCAGGCATTCATAAACGTCATCCACTGTCTCACAGCCCAGCCAGGTATTCATAAACTTCATCCACTGTCCCACAGCCCAGCCAGACATTCATAAACTTCATCCACTGTCTCACAGCCCAGCCAGGCATTCATAAACTTCATCCACTGTCTCACAGCCCAGCCAGGCATTCATAAACTTCACCCACTGTCCCACAGCCCAGCCAGGTATTCATAAACTTCATCCACTGTCTCACAGCCCAGCCAGGCATTCATAAACTTCATCCACTGTCCCACAGCCCAACCAGGTATTCATAAACTTCATCCACTGTCCCACAGCCCAGCAAGGTATTCATAAACTTCATCCACTGTCTCACAGCCCATCCAGCCATTCATAAACTTCATCCACTGTCTCACAGCCCAGCCAGGTATTCATAAACTTCATCCACTGTCTCACAGCCCAGCCAGACATTCATAAACTTCATCCACTGTCTCACAGCCCAGCCAGACATTCATAAACTTCATCCACTGTCTCACAGCCCAGCCAGACATTCATAAACTTCATCCACTGTCTCACAGCCCAGCCAGGCATTCATAAACTTCATCCACTGTCTCACAGCCCAACCAGACATTCATAAACTTCATCCACTGTCTCACAGCCCAGCCAGACATTCATAAACTTCATCCACTGTCCCACAGCCCAGCCAGACATTCATAAATGTAATCTATCCCAGAAAAAGGTGTCTAGATATTATTTCCCCAGAAGGAGAGACAGAAGGAGAGACAGAGAAGGAGAGAGAGAGAAGGAGAGAGAAGGAGTGAGAAGGAGAAAGAGGGAGACAGAAGGAGAAAGGAGAGAGAAGGAGTGAGAAGGAGAGAGAAGGAGAGTTGGTTCCATTGTCCCCAGCAGCACACTACACTAGGTTCCATTGTCCCCAGCAACACACTACACTAGGTTCCATTGTCCCCAGCAGCAGCTCACTACACTAGGTTCCATTGTCCCCAGCAGTACACTACACTAGGTTCCATTGTCCCCAGCAGCAGCTCACTACACTAGGTTCCATTGTCCCCAGCAGTACACTACACTAGGTTCCATTGTCCCCAGCAGCACACTACACTAGGTTCCATTGTCCCCAGCAGCACACTACACTAGGTTCCATTGCCCCCAGCAACACACTACACTAGGTTCCATTGTCCCCAGCAGCAGCTCACTACACTAGGTTCCATTGTCCCCAGCAGTACACTACACTAGGTTCCATTGTCCCCAGCAGAACACTACACTAGGTTCCATTGTCCCCAGCAGCTCACTACACTAGGTTCCATTGTCCCCAGCAGAACACTACACTAGGTTCCATTGTCCCCAGCAGTACACTACACTAGGTTCCATTGTCCCCAGCAGCTCACTACACTAGGTTCCATTGTCCCCAGCAACAAACTACACCAGGTTCCATTGTCCCCAGCAGTACACTACACTAGGTTCCATTGTCCCCAGCAGCACACTACACTAGGTTCCATTGTCCCCAGCAGCTCACTACACTAGGTTCCATTGTCCCCAGCAGCACACTACACTAGGTTCCATTGTCCCCAGCAGCACACTACACTAGGTTACATTGTCCCCAGCAGCACACTACACTAGGTTCCATTGTCCCCAGCAGCACACTACACTAGGTTCCATTGTCCCCAGCAGTACACTACACTAGGTTCCATTGTCCCCAGCAGAACACTACACTAGGTTCCATTGTCCCCAGCAGAACACTACACTAGGTTCCATTGTCCCCAGCAGAACACTACACTAGGTTCCATTGTCCCCAGCAACACACTACACTAGGTTCCATTGTCCCCAGCAGCACACTACACTAGGTTCTATTGTCCCCCGCAGCACACTACACTAGGTTCCATTGTCCCCAGCAGCACACTACACTAGGTTCCATTGTCCCCAGCAGCACACTACACTAGGTTCCATTGTCCCCAGCAGCACACTACACTAGGTTCCATTGTCCCCAGCAGCACACTACACTAGGTTCCATTGTCCCCAGCAGCACACTAGACTAGGTTCCATTGTCCCCAGCAGCACACTACACTAGGTTCCATTGTCCCCAGCAGCACACTACACTAGGTTCCATTGTCCCCAGCAGCACACTACACTAGGTTCCATTGTCCCCAGCAGCAGAACACTACACTAGGTTCCATTGTCCCCAGCAACACACTACACAAGGTTCCATTGTCCCCAGCAACACACTACACTAGGTTCCATTGTCCCCAGCAGCACACTACACTAGGTTCCATTGTCCCCAGCAGCACACTACACTAGGTTCCATTGTCCCCAGCAGCACACTACACTAGGTTCCATTGTCCCCAGCAGCACACTACACTAGGTTACATTGTCCCCAGCAGCACACTACACTAGGTTCCATTGTCACCAGCAGCAGCTCACTACACTAGGTTCCATTGTCCCCAGCAGCTCACTACACTAGGTTACATTGTCCCCAGCAGCACACTACACTAGGTTCCATTGTCCCCAGCAGCACACTACACTAGGTTCCATTGTCCCCAGCAGCAGAACACTACACTAGGTTCCATTGTCCCCAGCAACACACTACACTAGGTTCCATTGTCCCCAGCAGCACACTACACTAGGTTCCATTGTCCCCAGCAGTACACTACACTAGGTTCCATTGTCCCCAGCAGCACACTACACTAGGTTCCATTGTCCCCAGCAGTACACTACACTAGGTTCCATTGTCCCCAGCAGCAGAACACTACACTAGGTTCCATTGTCCCCAGCAACACACTACACTAGGTTCCATTGTCCCCAGCAACACACTACACTAGGTTCTATTGTCCCCCGCAGCACACTACACTAGGTTCCATTGTCCCCAGCAGCAGCACACTACACTAGGTTCCATTGTCCCCAGCAGCAGCACACTACACTAGGTTCCATTGTCCCCAGCAGCACACTACACTAGGTTCCATTGTCCCCAGCAGCAGAACACTACACTAGGTTCCATTGTCCCCAGCAACACACTACACTAGGTTCCATTGTCCCCAGCAGCACACTACACTAGGTTCCATTGTCCCCAGCAGTACACTACACTAGGTTCCATTGTCCCCAGCAGCACACTACACTAGGTTCCATTGTCCCCAGCAGTACACTACACTAGGTTCCATTGTCCCCAGCAGCACACTACACTAGGTTCTATTGTCCCCCGCAGCACACTACACTAGGTTCCATTGTCCCCAGCAGCTCACTACACTAGGTTCCATTGTCCCCAGCAGCACACTACACTAGGTTCCATTGTCCCCAGCAGTACACTACACTAGGTTCCATTGTCCCCAGCAGCAGCACACTACACTAGGTTCCATTGTCCCCAGCAACACACTACACTAGGTTCCATTGTCCCCAGCAGCACACTACACTAGGTTCCATTGTCCCCAGCAGCACACTACACTAGGTTCCATTGGCCCCAGCAGCACACTACACTAGGTTCCATTGTCCCCAGCAGTACACTACACTAGGTTCCATTGTCCCCAGCAGCACACTACACTAGGTTCCATTGTCCCCAGCAGTACACTACACTAGGTTCCATTGTCCCCAGCAGCACACTACACTAGGTTCCATTGTCCCCAGCAACACACTACACTAGGTTCCATTGTCCCCAGCAGCACACTACACTAGGTTCCATTGTCCCCAGCAGTACACTACACTAGGTTCCATTGTCCCCAGCAGCTCACTACACTAGGTTCCATTGTCCCCAGCAGAACACTACACTAGGTTCCATTGTCCCCAGCAGTACACTACACTAGGTTCCATTGTCCCCAGCAGCACACTACACTAGGTTACAATGTCCCCAGCAGTACACTACACTAGGTTCCATTGTCCCCAGCAGTACACTACACTAGGTTCCATTGTCCCCAGCAACACACTACACTAGGTTCCATTGTCCCCAGCAGCACACTACACTAGGTTCCATTGTTCCCAGCAGCACACTACACTAGGTTCCATTGTCCCCAGCAGCACACTACACTAGGTTCCATTGTCCCCAGCAGTACACTACACTAGGTTCCATTGTCCCCAGCAGTACACTACACTAGGTTCCATTGTCCCCAGCAGTACACTACACTAGGTTCCATTGTCCCCAGCAACACACTACACTAGGTTCCATTGTCCCCAGCAGCACACTACACTAGGTTCCATTGTTCCCAGCAGCAGCACACTACACTAGGTTCCATTGTCCCCAGCAGCAGAACACTACACTAGGTTCCATTGTCCCCAGCAGCACACTACACTAGGTTCCATTGTCCCCAGCAGTACACTACACTAGGTTCCATTGTCCCCAGCAGTACACTACACTAGGTTCCATTGTCCCCAGCAGCACACTAGATGGAACATCAACCCACTACTTACCTCAGAGACAGCTGGGCTCTGACATGGTGTTGATGTGGCTGTGTTATCGGGATGGTTGATGGGAACTAGATGCCTTTATGAATTCCTTCAACAGTATTTCCCTAAGCAGAGGGTGTACATATTAAACCGTGGTGGTTGATGGGAACTAGATGCCTTTATGAAGTCCTTCAACAGTATTTCCCTAAGCAGAGGGTGTACATATTAAACCGTGGTGGTTGATGGGAACTAGATGCCTTTATGAAGTCCTTCAACAGTATTTCCCTAAGCAGAGGGTGTAAATATTAAACCGTGGTGGTTGATGGGAACTAGATGCCTTTATGAAGTCCTTCAACAGTATTTCCCTAAGCAGAGGGTGTACATATTAAACCGTGGTGGTTGATGGGAACTAGATGCCTTTATGAAGTCCTTCAACAGTATTTCCCTAAGCAGAGGGTGTAAATATTAAACCGTGGTGGTTGATGGGAACTAGATGCCTTTATGAAGTCCTTCAACAGTATTTCCCTAAGCAGAGGGTGTAAATATTAAACCGTGGTGGTTGATGGGAACTAGATGCCTTTATGAAGTCCTTCAACAGTATTTCCCTAAGCAGAGGGTGTACATATTAAACCGTGCCTTGATTCCCAGGGCTGTTACTTTTCCAGGAATCCCGGTTGGTAGATTCCCGGAATAAAAAGGGAATAAGCAGGAAACACAAAATCCTCCCACCAGCATTTAGGGGAAAACAGACATTTTGGGGAAGTTACATTTTGCAAAACCTATTGGTGTGTTCCTATGGCTACTTGACTCCTAAGCCAGCGAAATGTCTGAACAGTAAACCGCAGTGTTTCCCCTACTGATACCTAGGGTGGTTGAAAGCAAAGGTTTCCTAAGTGCCCAACAGCTCATTAGGTAAGCATAGAGAGACAGCCACCGCTTCCCTCCCTCTCTCTCTCCCTCCATCTCTCTCTCTCTCTCTCTCCCTCCTTCTCTCTCTCTCTCTCTCTCCCTCCTTCTCTCTCTCTCCATCTCTCTCCCTCCTCTCTCTCTCCATTTCTCTCTCCATCTCTCTCCCTCCTCTCTCTCTCCATCTCTCTCTCCATTTCTCTCTCTCCATTTCTCTCTCTCCATCTCTCTCCCTCCTCTCTGTCTCTCTCTCTCCATCTCTCTCCCTCCTTTTCTCTCTCTCCATCTCTCTCCCTCCTTTTCTCTCTCTCCATCTCTCTCCCTCCTTTTCTCTCTCTCCATCTCTCTCCCTCCATCTCTCTCTCTCCTCTCTCTCCATCTCTCTCCCTCCTTCTCTCTCTCCATCTCTCCATCTCTCTCCCTCCTTTTCTCTCTCTCCATCTCTCTCTCTCTCCTCTCTCTCCATCTCTCTCCCTCCTTCTCTCTCTCTCCATCTCTCTCCCTCCTCTCTCTCTCTCCTTCTCTCTCTCTCTCCTTCTCTCTCCCTCCCTCTCTCTCCATCTCTCTCCCTCCTCCTCTCTCTCTCTCCATCTCTCTCTCTCCATCTCTCTCTCCTCTCTCTCTCCATCTCTCTCCCATCTCTCTCCCTCCCTCTCTCTCCCTCTCTCTCCCTCCTTTTCTCTCCCTCCTTCTCTCCATCTCCATCTCTCTCTAAGTGTCAACAGCTCATGAGGTAATCATAGAGAGACAGCCACCGCTCCCTCCCTCTAGGGTGTCGGCCTCTTCCACAGAACACAGCTGAGGAGAGAGCAGAGCTGCTGTGCAAATCAACAATTAACCTTTCAGCCAGGAAGCAGAAGCAAAGGGGGGCAGTAAAAAGACCCGGTCTATTAAAGAAATTGGAGGCCCCTCACCCTTCGATGTTGCCACCCCAAAATTGTTTGTCAAAATGTACTGCTCATATAATAAAATAGGTCCTAGCAGACATTATTCTTCACGATCAGAACAGATTCTTATTTCAACTCCTATAAATAATCTTCAATAATAACAGTATTTCCGCCACAGTACTACTGCCTGGTATGCTCTCTCTCTTGTTCTCTCTCTCCCCCCTTCTCTCTCTCCCTCTAAACCCTCTCCTCTCTCTCCATCTCTCCCATCCCCTTCTCTCTCTCCATCTCTCCCTCTAACCCCTCTTCTCCCTCCCCATCTCTAACACCCCATCTCTCTCCCTCTAACCCCCCTTCTCTCTCCCCATCTCTCTCTCCCTCTAACCCCCCTTCTCTCCCCCTCTAACCCCCCATCTCTCTCTCCATCTAACCCCTCTTCTCTCTCTCCCTCTAACCCCCCATTCTCTCTCCATCTCTCTCTCCATCTAAGCCCCATCTCTCTCTCTCCCTCTAACCCCTCTTCTCTCTCTCCCTCTACCCCCCCTTCTCTCCCCATCTCTCTCTCCATCTAAGCCCCATCTCTCTCCCCCTCTAACCCCCCATCTCTCTCTCTCTCTAACCCCCATCTCTCTCCCCCTCTAACCCCCCATCTCTCTCTCTCCATCCTCTGTATATCTCATGGTGTGTATAGAAGTCACGGTTGGATTTGACTGGATTAAATAATGCACAGACTAGAGCCAAGTCCAGAAATACACACCAGAAACAGAAACAGCAATCTAGCCATAAATAAAATACCTATCTGAGGCTACAGTCCACTCTCCACCAATGGGCTGCACCATAGGGTAACCCGCCTCTGACCAGTCAGCCACGCTAACCCGTCTCTGAACAGTCAGCCACACTAACCCGTCTCTGAACAGTCAGCTACACTAACCCGCCTCTGAACAGTCAGCCACACTAACCCGTCTCTGAACAGTCAGCCACGCTAACCCGTCTCTGAACAGTCAGCCACGCTAACCCGTCTCTGAACAGTCAGCCACGCTAACCCGTCTCTGAACAGTCAGCCACACTAACCCGTCTCTGAACAGTCAGCCACGCTAACCCGTCTCTGAACAGTCAGCCACGCTAACCCGTCTCTGAACAGTCAGCCACCACGTCCATCTGTCACTGAGGACCACAGAACACCATGTCCATCTGTCACTGAGGACCACAGATCACCATGGTGTTAGACATGTCCATCTGTCACTGAGGACCACAGATCACCACGGTGTTAGACACGTCCATCTGTCACTGAGGACCACAGAACACCATGGTGATAGACACGTCCATCTGTCACTGAGGACCACAGAACACCATGGTGATAGACACGTCCATCTGTCACTGAGGACCACAGAACACCATGTCCATCTGTCACTGAGGACCACAGAACACCACGTCCATCTGCCACTGAGGACCATAGAACACCATGTCCATCTGTCACTGAGGACCACAGGACACCATGTCCATCTGTCACTGAGGACCACAGAACACCACGTCCATCTGCCACTGAGGACCACAGAACACCATGTCCATCTGTCACTGAGGACCATAGAACACCATGTCCATCTGTCACTGAGGACCATAGAACACCATGTCCATCTGTCACTGAGGACCACAGAACACCATGGTGATAGACATGTCCACCTGTCACTGAGGACCACAGATCACCATGGTGTTAGACATGTCCACCTGTCACTGAGGACCACAGAACACCATGGTGATAGACATGTCTATTTCTGTACTCAATTAAATTCCATTAGCAGAGTGAGATTCCCTGAGTTAATTAACTACTATCTGGTGGTAGACAGTGTGTGTGTGTGTGTGTGTGTGTGTGTGTGTGTGTGTGTGTGTGTGTGTGTGTGTGTGTGTGTGTGTGTGTGTGTGTGTGTGTGTGTGTGTGTGTGTGAGGCTTAATGGATGCTGATACAGAGTAGGGTTAATGAACATAACATAATAAACAGCATGTTACGTTATCTCTCAGAGTAGAAACAGACACAGTGAACAGCCTCTACATGGAGGAGTCATTACGTTATCTCTCAGAGTAGAAACAGACACAGTGAATAACCTCTACGTGGAGGAGTCATTACATTATCTCTCAGAGTAGAAACAGACACAGTGAATAGCCTCTACATGGAGGAGTCATTACATTATCTCTCAGAGTAGAAACAGACACAGTGAATAACCTCTACATGGAGGAGTCATTACGTTATCTCTCAGAGTAGAAACAGACACAGTGAATAACCTCTACGTGGAGGAGTCATTACATTATCTCTCAGAGTAGAAACAGACACAGTGAATAGCCTCTACATGGAGGAGTCATTACGTTATCTCTCAGAGTAGAAACAGACACAGTGAATAGCCTCTACATGGAGGAGTCATTACGTTATCTCTCAGAGTAGAAACAGACACAGTGAATAGCCTCTACATGGAGGAGTCATTACGTTATCTCTCAGAGTAGAAACAGACACAGTGAATAGCCTCTACATGGAGGAGTCATTACGTTATCTCTCAGAGTAGAAACAGACACAGTGAATAACCTCTACATGGAGGAGTCATTACGTTATCTCTCAGAGTAGAAACAGACACAGTGAATAGCCTCTACATGGAGGAGTCATTACGTTATCTCTCAGAGTAGAGACAGACACAGTGAATAGCCTCTACATGGAGGAGTCATTACGTTATCGCTCAGAGTAGAAACAGACACAGTGAATAACCTCTACATGGAGGAGTCATTACGTTATCTCTCAGAGTAGAAACAGACACAGTGAATAGGCTCTACATGGAGGAGTCATTACATTATCTCTCAGAGTAGAAACAGACACAACCTCTACATGGAGGAGTCATTACGTTATCGCTCAGAGTAGAAACAGACACAGCCTCTACATGGAGGAGTCATTACGTTATCTCTCAGAGTAGAAACAGACACAGTGAATAACCTCTACATGGAGGAGTCATTACGTTATCTCTCAGAGTAGAAACAGACACAGTGAATAACCTCTACATGGAGGAGTCATTACGTTATCTCTCAGAGTAGAAACAGACACAGTGAATAACCTCTACATGGAGGAGTCATTACGTTATCTCTCAGAGTAGAAACAGACACAGTGAATAGCCTCTACATGGAGGAGTCATTACGTTATCTCTCAGAGTAGAGACAGACACAGTGAATAGCCTCTACATGGAGGAGTCATTACGTTATCTCTCAGAGTAGAAACAGACACAGTGAATAGCCTCTACATGGAGGAGTCATTACGTTATCGCTCAGAGTAGAAACAGACACAGTGAATAACCTCTACATGGAAGAGTCATTACGTTATCTCTCAGAGTAGAAACAGACACAGTGAATAGGCTCTACATGGAGGAGTCATTACATTATCTCTCAGAGTAGAAACAGACACAACCTCTACATGGAGGAGTCATTACGTTATCGCTCAGAGTAGAAACAGACACAGCCTCTACATGGAGGAGTCATTACGTTATCTCTCAGAGTAGAAACAGACACAGTGAATAACCTCTACATGGAGGAGTCATTACGTTATCTCTCAGAGTAGAAACAGACACAGTGAATAGCCTCTACATGGAGGAGTCATTACGTTATCGCTCAGAGTAGAAACAGACACAGCCTCTACATGGAGGAGTCATTACGTTATCGCTCAGAGTAGAAACAGACACAGTGAATAGCCTCTACATGGAGGAGTCATTACGTTATCTCTCAGAGTAGAAACAGACACAGCCTCTACATGGAGGAGTCATTACGTTATCTCTCAGAGTAGAAACAGACACTTTCATGAATTTTCAAAGCATTTCCATGAATGCTTTTGAAATTGTGAAATTATTCTAATGTCTGAGTACCGTTGATCTTTCAATGAAATGGAAAAATGTACCATAAGTACCTAACTTCTCTCTCCCTCTCTCTCCCTCCCCCCACCTCTCTCTCTCTCCCTCTCTCCCTCCCTCCCTGCCTCCCTGCCTCCCTCAGAGCATGCGACCATGATGAGTGTTCCTCAGCCTGACCCGGATGAGATGCCCCCCTCCACCATCACCCCTGTCACCACCCCCACCCTGAGCCTGACCCCCATCACAGACGAGCTGGAGTGTAAGATCTGTTACCAGCGCTACAATGTCCACAACCGCAGGCCCAAGATCCTGGACTGCCTCCACCGGGTGTGTGCCCGCTGCCTCAACAAGATCCTGGACATGGGGGACGTATTGGGCTGCATTTCCTGCCCCTTCTGCCGACACGAAACAGAGGTCAGCGAATACGAGGTGTCGGGCCTCCCCGACGACTCCAACGTCATATCCTGCCTGGCCGTCAGGGATAAGTCCTGGAGCTCCGACCACAGCAAAGAGGTGACCCTCACCCCCAAGAGCCTGTCCTCCACCTCCCCCTCGCACCACTCCTCCAACTGCCTGGTGATCACTATCATGGAGGTCCAGAGGGACACGGGGTCCGGGGTCCGTGGCCTGGGCAGCTCAGACCACTACACAGAGCACAGCCTGGACTCCATCTCTGTGGGCTCCAACGGGCCGGAGGTTCAGGAAGCCCTGTCCAAGTTGTGTTCCCACGTCCCCCGGATCCTGGTGTGGCTCCTGGGGCTGTTCTACTTCGGGTCCCTGCCCCTGGGCATCTACCTGCTGGTGATCCAGAGGGTGACGCTGGGCATAGTATGTGTGAGCCTGGTACCGTCCAGTCTGACTGTGTGTCTGGTCTATGGGTTCTGCCAGTGTCTCTGCCAGGGCATGTGTGACTGCTCGTCTCGGGGCTGACTGACTGACTCAACAGGGTCCTGACTGATGCTGGGGTTGGAGGGAGGGCAAATACTGGACTGTTGGAGTCAACATGGTGTCCTTTACTGTCCCAATCTAACGACCAGCCGGGTTGGAGTCAACATGGCGTCCTTTACTGTCCCGATCTAACGACCAGCCGGGTTGGAGTCAACATGGTGTCCTTTACTGTCCCAATCTAACGACCAGCCGGGTTGGAGTCAACATGGCGTCCTTTACTGTCCCGATCTAACGACCAGCCGGGTTGGAGTCAACATGGTGTCCTTTACTGTCCCGATCTAACGACCAGCCGGGTTGGAGTCAACATGGTGTCCTTTCAACATGGCGTCCTTTACTGTCCCAATCTAACGACCAGCCGGGTTGGAGTCAACATGGCGTCCTTTACTGCCCCGATCTAACGACCAGCCGGGTTGGAGTCAACATGGTGTCCTTTACTGTCCCGATCTAACGACCAGCCGGGTTGGAGTCAACATGGTGTCCTTTACTGTCCCGATCTAACGACCAGCCGGGTTGGAGTCAACATGGTGTCCTTTACTGTCCCGATCTAACGACCAGCCGGGTTGGAGTCAACATGGTGTCCTTTACTGTCCCGATCTAACGACCAGCCGGGTTGGAGTCAACATGGCGTCCTTTACTGTCCCGATCTAACGACCAGCCGGGTTGGAGTCAACATGGCGTCCTTTACTGTCCCGATCTAACGACCAGCCGGGTTGGAGTCAACATGGTGTCCTTTACTGTCCCGATCTAACGACCAGCCGGGTTGGAGTCAACATGGTGTCCTCTACTGTCCCAATCTAACGACCAGCCGGGTTGGAGTCAACATGGTGTCCTTTACTGTCCCGATCTAACGACCAGCCGGGTTGGAGTCAACATGGTGTCCTCTACTGTCCCAATCTAACGACCAGCCGGGTTGGAGTCAACATGGTGTCCTTTACTGTCCCGATCTAACGACCAGCCGGGTTGGAGTCAACATGGTGTCCTCTACTGTCCCAATCTAACGACCAGCCGGGTTGGAGTCAACATGGTGTCCTTTACTGTCCCAATCTAACGACCAGCCGGGTTGGAGTCAACATGGTGTCCTTTACTGTCCCGATCTAACGACCAGCCGGGTTGGAGTCAACATGGTGTCCTTTACTGTCCCAATCTAACGTCCAGCCGGGTTGGAGTCAACATGGTGTCCTTTACTGTCCCGATCTAACGACCAGCCGGGTTGGAGTCAACATGGTGTCCTTTACTGTCCCAATCTAACGACCAGCCGGGTTGGAGTCAACATGGTGTCCTTTACTGTCCCGATCTAACGACCAGCCGGTTG
>NW_024058040.1:0-36114 GCF_016432855.1 Salvelinus namaycush
TAGCCCCATGTGGAGAGTGGCGTACACCACAAAACAAAAACACAAAACACACAACACACCTGTTTACCACACACACAATATTAGAAAACACACCAAATCTAATGCAAAAATGCCCAGTAATGTCTAGTCTATATACATAGGAAATCGTTTATTTACCTGGTAGCAGCCAAGCGTCACGTCCACAGACGTCTCGTGGCGGAGGTGAGACACATAGTGGGTCACCCTGCCAGCCACACGCTGACAGAGAGAGAATACATGTTAAGGCCAAATGGAATAAGTGAAGAAAAATCTAATTTAATACTATTTCAGTAGTATTTACGTCTTACCTGGATCCAAGTGATGGACTGCACTTTGGTGGCACAGTAGGGGATGCCCTTTGGACTAAGCCTGGCTGTCTCCTTGGAGATGGCCCACACCAGTTGAGTCTCCAGGCCTCTCACCCTACTAACGTGGTGCATCCTCACCACCACCTGCTGTTGAGATAAACAACAAGACAACATCAACAAAACCACTTCAGCAATCGCTGTGACACACTGACAATGTAGATTAGGAAGTTACAAAGACACATACCTGGGATCCCCCACGCATGTAGGTGATGATGGGGCTGATGAACTGGAAAGTTCTCCAAGCTTTAACCACCGGACCGGCATTGTTCTGCACATTACAATACATTCATGTTGGAAACTGTAAACATAGTAACCGTGATGTGACTGCGTGTGGGGGGTGTCTTACCCTGATCACAACAGGCCCACAGTACAGGGGGCTGAACCTAATCGGAATCAACTGCCAATTGCCAGTGGCCTTCTAAAGCAGAAAGCAGACAAGAGATTTGTTTCATGTCAAAGAGACACAACTTGAATATCTGGGATATTTTTCAAACATAAAACCCCAAACTTTCAGAAAATTGTACCTCAAGGATAGTCTGCACATCTGGCACATCCTCAAGGATGATAGCAGCATTCTGGACATCAAGGAGGACTGGCAGCTGTGGAACATCTGGCACATCATCCAATGGCACATCCAACTGGACCTCATCCAGGACAGTTGTTTCTAAAATGAGGAACATTGCAATATAAAATAAACAATTGTTAGGACATAAAACGTAGCAAGATTGCTAATACTAGCTAGCTAGGAAGCAAAAGTCGATCGCTTAGCAACAGTTACTAAAGTTAATGTTAGCTAGCAAGCTAGCTAGCTACAACATCTCTAGCACAAGCATTTTTGCCAAGTCTGAATTATAGAAATACACAACATTTCGCAAATTATAATGACATTGTTAAATGTAGTAAAATAAGAGTTTTAAACTCCACATACCCTCTTCGAAGTCGCTGTCCACCTGTCTACAATCACGAACCCTGCAAAACAGAAAAAGACAAGAAAAACAAGCCACAAATGAATTTGAACAACCTGTCGACGCATTAGGCCGCCGACGTCCACGCACTCTCTCCGCCAGTCTTGAAAAGCACCCAGGCATTTTCCAGTCGATTGTTCTATCTCAGGTGTCAAAAATCAAACAAGTTTGTTGTCAGCAGCAAACTGAAGTTGTTTTCGCACAGAAAACGTTCCATAGAACGTCGGTTAGATGTCTCTTGGCAACACACGTTCGAAAATGATTGTTTACAAAATTGACAACTGTGATGCCATAAAAATTAGTTTGGAATTCTATGATTCCCTTTAGAATCCGTTAAAATTGCTTGTCATTATTCTAGTGGCGTCGACGTGCTTCTTCGTAGCTCAGTTGATATTTTTTATTTTTTTATTTCACCTTTAGTTAACCAAGTAGGCAAGTTGAGAACAAGTTCTCATTTACAACTGCGACCTGGCCAAGATAAAGCAAAGCAGTTCGACACATACAACAACACAGAGTTACACATGGAGTAAACAAACATAGTCAATAATACAGTAGAAATACAAGTCTATATACAATGTGAGCAAATTAGGTGAGATAAGGGAGGTAGAAGGGCAATAAATAGGCCATGGTGGCGAAGTAAATACAATATAGCAATTAAAAACACTGGAATGGTAGGTTTGCAGTAGATGAATGTGCAGTAGATGAATGTGCAAAGTAGAAATACTGGGGTGCAAAGGAGCAACATAAATAAAATAAATACAGTAGGGGATGGGGTAGTTGTTTGGGCTATTTATAGACGGGCTATGTACAGGTGCAGTGATCTGTGAGCTGCTCTGACAGCTGGTGCTTAAAGCTAGTGAGGGAGATAAGTGTCTCCAGTTTCAGAGATTTTTGTAGTTCGTTCCAGTCATTGGCAGCAGAGAACTGGAAGGAGAGGCGGCCAAAGGAAGAATTGGTTTTGGGGGTGACCAGAGAGATATACATGTGTCTGGAAAGAGAGTTTACAGTCTAACCAGAAACCTACGTATTTGTAGTTGTCCACATATTCTAAGTCAGAACCGTCCAGAGTAGTGATGCTGGACGGGCGGGCAGGTGCAGGCAGCAATCGGTTGAAGAGCATGCATTTAGTTTTACTTGTATTTAAGAGCAGTTGGAGGCCACGGAAGGAGAGTTGTATGGCATTGAAGCTCGTCTGGAGGGTAGTTAACACAGTGTCCAAAGAAGGGCCAGAAGTATACAGAATGGTGTCATCTGCGTAGAGGTGGATCAGAGACTCACCAGCAGCAAGAGCGACATCATTGATGAATACAGAGAAGAGAGTCGGCCCAAGAATTGAACCCTGTGGCACCCCCATAGAGACTGCCAGAGGCCCGGACTACAGGAAGCCGATTTTACACACTGAACTCTATCGGAGAAGTAGTTGATGAACCAGGCGAGGCAATCATTT
The DNA here is from genome assembly GCF_016432855.1 of Salvelinus namaycush. Classification (NCBI taxonomy): domain Eukaryota; kingdom Metazoa; phylum Chordata; class Actinopteri; order Salmoniformes; family Salmonidae; genus Salvelinus; species Salvelinus namaycush. Next base: position 2,799 of record NW_024058040.1, read on the forward strand.
GAGAAACCAAGGCTGTTGAGTCTGTCGATAAGGATGTGGTGATTGACAGAGTCAAAAGCCTTGGCCAGGTCAATGAATATGGCTGCACAGTATTGTTTAGGACCTTGAGTGTGGCTGAGGTGCAACCATGACCATGATAGAGCATGACGCTTGTAACGCCAGGGTAGTGGGTTCGATTCCCGTCACCACCCATACATAAACGACAGCAGGTTTTATTGTAAGTCGCTTTGGATAAAAGCGTCTGATGAATGACATATATTATTTTTACATGTTCACTTACTTGCTATACAATGTAGAGAGAAAAAGGGTCAATTCAAGAGGGAGCTACAAAATTCATGTCCAAATGTCATTAGAAATTTTGCCTGATGTCATTAGAAATTACATAGAATTAATCATTAGCTTGTTTGTTACGTTCCCCAGTTTCTGTGTTGTAGTTTGTATTTGAGAGTGTGTTTTTCAGGAGATGGCTTCCTGAATTCTCCCCAAGCAGCTGATTGGTCGACTCCATGGCTAATTGGAGCTGACCCCGCCCCCTCGTCAAGACGCAGCTGTATCCAATTAGCCTCCTGAAGCTATATAAAAGCCAGTGTTCTGTTCAGGAGAAAAAGAGGAATGAATGCAGAGGGAGATTGATTGTGAAAAGAGATTTTTGCTGAGAGAGGAGGCCAATGGCTGTGGGTAATTAACTGAGTTAGTTGTTGCTGAGGGAGCTGATTGATTATGTCTGTGTGTCAATAGGACGCACTGTTTTGATTATTGAAATTGTTTGTTATCCTGTTTCATTTGTTCCCAGGGGGGGAAGGGGAAGGCACCTAGGGAGTGCTTAGGCAAGAGGCCCGTGGGCATACATAGTAGTATAATCACTGTCTAGGCACACTAGGTAAGACCTGGGCAGACCACTCCCTGTATTTTGGTTAGAGCACCAGGTGGTGCTAATTTAGGAACGTAGTGGGTAGGCAGGTTAGATAGGAGAGGGGGGCTTTGACATTTACTTTCTTTGCTTTGGTTCCGTCCAGCCCCTTTTCCCCATATTACCGTGTAAGGAATAAAATCCTAGTAAACGGTCAATTCTGCCTTTTGCTGTCCTTTCTCACACCTACAGTCCATACCTCTTTCACTTCACGGGGAGTTGAGTTGTAGCAGGGTGTTGCGTTCCCTCTTCACAGAGGCGTGCGTAACATTGTTCTCTACAATATTATAACATTCATATACTTGTACTTGACAGTGTTGATGAAATAATAACAATCATTTGCTGTGACCATTACTAGTTTAGACTGCACCGCACTTGGTTGTATGTGTTCCATATTTGGTGTTGTGAGGTTAAATTCTCAGTAAATCGTCGGTAACTTTTCAACCATATATGGTAGAGACATTGGGTTTAGACTATTGTTTTCTGACATAATGTTCTATTGATTGGGCATATTTGTAAACCTTGAATTAATTCATCATTTTATGTTTTTGGTTATTTTACCACCAGATGCTTTCCTATATCGTTGGCATAATATAAAATACAAATACCAAATATTGTGTTTTATAAAGTCACTAGCTAGATTGGAAGAATGAGACAAACAAGGAGATTTTTTTTTTTATTGTGTTTAACTCCTGAAAGTATAGTCTTTGCCACAGTGGGCTATAAAGTCTTTTGGAGGACATATTGACCAAATTCAGACAAGGGGGGCCACAGCCCACGAGAAAAAAGCACTGAAGGCTCTACACTACCGGTCAAAAGTTTTAGAACACCTACTCATTCAAGGGTTTTTCTTTATTTTTACTATTTTCTACATTGAAGAAAAATAATGAAGACATCAAAACGATGAAATAACGCATTTGGAATCATGTAGTAACCAAAAAAGTGTTAAACAAATCCAAATATATTTTAGATTATTCAAAGTAGCCACCCTTTGCCTTGATGACAGCTTTGCACACTCTTGGCATTCTCTCAACCAGATTATGAGAGTCACCTGGAATGCATTTCAATTAACAGGTGTGCCTTCTTAAAAGTGGAATTTCTTTCCTTTTTAATGCGTTTGACACAATCAATTGTGTTTTGACAAGGTGGGGGGGTATACAGAAGATAGCCCTATTTGGTAAAATACCAAGTCCATATTATGGCAAGAACAGCTCAAATAAGCAAAGAGAAACAACAGTCCATCATTACTTTATGACATGAAGGTCAGTCAATACGGAATATTTCAAGTGTAGTTGCAAAAACAATCGAGTGCTATGATGAAACTGGCTCTCATGAGGACCACCCCAGCAATGGAAGACCCAGAGTTACCTCTGCTGCAGAGGATAAGTTCATTAGAGTTACCAGCCTCAGATATTGCTGCCCAAATAAATGCTTCACAGAGTTCAGGTAACTGACACATCTCAACATCAACTGTTCAGAGGTGACTGTGTGAATCAGGCCTTTATAGTTGAATTGCTGCAAAGAAACACTTAACCAGCATGGCTACAACAGCATTCTGCAGCTATTCGTCATCCCATCTGGTTTGGGCTTCGTGGGACTATCATTTGTTTTAATAAATTATTATAAAAAAATAAAAACTATTGTTTGTTACTTTTACACCTTTTTCGTGGTATCCAATTGGTAGTTACAGTCTTGTCTCATCGCTGCAACTCCCGTACGACTCGGGAGAGGCGAAGGTCGAGAGCCGTGCGTCCTTCAAAACACAAGCCAGCCAAGCCGCACTGCTTCTTGACACAATGCCTTCTTAACCCGGAAGCCAGGCGCACCAATGGGTCGGAGGAAACACCATACACCTGGCAACCCTGTCAGTGTGCATTGCGCCCAGCTCGCCACAGGAGTCGCTAGAGCTCGATGGGACAAGAACATCCCTGCTGGCCAAACCCTCCCCTAACTCGGACGACGCTGGGCCAATTGTGTGGGTCTCCCGGTCGCGGCCGGCTGCGACGGAATCTGGACTCCAACCAGGATCTCTAACTGCACAGCTTGCCTTAGACCACTGCGCCACTCAGGAGAATGTATTTGTATTTCAACAGGACAATGACCCAACACACCTCCAGGCGGTGTAAGGGCTATTTTACCAAGAAGGAGAGTGACGGAGTGCTGCATTAGATAACCTGGCCTCCACAATCCCCCGACCTCAACCAAATTGAGATGTTTTGAGATGAGTAGGACCGCAGAGTAAAGGAAAAACAGCCAACAAGTGCTCAGCATATGTGTGAACTCCTTCAAGACTGTTGGAAAAGCATTCCAGGTGAAGTTGGTTAAGAGAATGCAAAGAGTGTGCAAAGCTGTCAAGGCAAAGGGTGGCTATTTGAAGAATCTCAAATATATGATATGTTTTGATATGTTTCACACTTTTTTGGTTACTACATGATTCCATTTGTTATTTCATAGTTTTATTCAACAATGTAGAAAATAGCATTTTCTTCTTTGACGCACCTTATGTCTAAACTTCTTTACAGTGAAATGATCTTGATTGGTGATCTCAACTGGTGTTGGTTAAAGCCGGTGTCTGATGATTTAAAAATGTTTTGTAATTCTATGAATCTTACCCAGTTGATTAACTCACACACTCGCCCAAATCTTAAATGCTCAGATAATATCAAATCAATCAGGGTAGATTTAACAAATGTTCCACATAAATATTCTGCGGTTGGTGTTTTTTGTAATGATTTAAGTGACCATTGTGCTGTTGTTGCTGTTAGAAATACTAAGGTTCCTAAGACAAACCCACGTTTTATTCATAAGAGAAATTTGAAGTGTTTTAATGAGCAGGCTTTCTTTCATGATTTGTTTTATTTTGACTGGAGCAAGATTGAGCTTATCCCTGATGTGGAAACTGCCTGGATATTCTTTCATGATGGTTTTTTCCAAATAGTAAACAAACATGCCCCGTTCCGCAGGTTCAGGGTTAAAGGGCGGGATAATCCATGGTTTTCTTCTGAGCTGTCTTGTATTATTCACGACCGTAATCTAGCCTGGGCTAAAGCAAGGAAATCATGTTCTGATGCTGATTGGCTTATTTTTAGGCAGTTACGAAACAAGTGTTCTTTTCTTCTCAGGAAGGCCAAGTCTGAATATTTTATGTCTGTTACCACTGATAACCTGAATGACCCTAGAAAGTTTTGGAAGGCTATTAAGTCTATGTCTGATAACAGTAATGTTAATGAATTACCGTCATGTGTTTTGAAGGACTCTCTTGCTGTATATGACAAAACTGAAATGCTGAATTGTTTCAATGAGCACTTTGTATCATCTGGTAGGCTGTTTGATTCAGTGTCCTCTGTCTCTGTACAAACCTGTGTGGATGAACCAGTGAGAGCTGGTCAAACTGTTAGCTTTTTGCCATTATCAGTGCAGGTGGTACATAAAGCCCTGAAATTCTTAGATCAGAGAAAGCCTGCAGGTCCTGATCTTTTGGATCCCTGCTTTTTAAATCTGGCAGCTGATTTCATAGCTGAACCACTTACATATCTGTTCAATCTAACCCTGGAATGTAATGAAATTCTGGAAATCAGCATTTGTACTACCACTTTTAAAAACTCTTTTAAATAATTGTAGGCCAATCTCAAAGCTGTCACCCCTGGTGAAAATACTTGAAACCCTTGTGAGTGAACAGCTAAAAGAGTTTTAATTTACTAACTCTATTTTATCAATGTACCAATCGGGCTTCAGGAAGAAGCATAGCACAATTACAGCAGCCATGAAGGTTTTAAATGATATCACTGAAGCCGTTGACAAAAAACAGCACTGTGTCTCACTTTTTATTGATCTCTCTAAGGCTTTTGATACAGTTTATCATGCTATACTAAGGCAGAGCTTGTCGAGTGTAGGTCTTTCAGAGCATGCAGTTGCATGGTTTGCTAACTATCTGTCTGATAGAACTCAATTTAATGGGCTTATGTCTGTTAAATTGTCTGTCTTTAATGGTGTGCCCCAAGGCTCTGGACTTGGTCCTCTCTTATTCACTATTTATATAAATGATTTAGACAAAAATGTCCAAAATGCGCAACTTCATTTTTATGCTGATGATACTGTTATTTACTGTTGTGCCTCGTCTCTTACAAAAGCTTTCCAGAACTTGCAAACGGCTTTTTATACTGTTCAACATAACTTGTGTCAATTGAAGCTTATCCTCAATTACTGACAAAACTAAACTAATGGTGTTTTCTAAAGCAAGAAATATACCTCTAAACCTTTCACCTATTACTACCTTTCAGGGCAAGGAGATTGAGGTTGTAACCTCATATACATATCTTGGAATTTTAATTGATGACAGCCTCTCTTTTAAATTGCATATTCAACAACTTTAAAAAATTGAAGCTGAAATTGGGATTTTATTTTAGGAATAAGGCCTGTTTTTCTTTTGAAGCCAGAAGGAGGCTAGTATCAGCTACATTTATGCCTTTACTAGACTATGGGGATATTTTATATATGAATGCTTCCGCTCAGTGTTTGAGATCAATTGACACCCTTTACCATGGTACTTTGAGATTTATTTTAAACTGCAAAACCCTTACGCACCACTGCACTTTGTATACCAGGGTTGGCTGGCAACCCAGCCAACTCTAGTCACTTGTAGGCTCAGTCACTGGTATATTTTGATTTATAAAGCCATTTTGGGTTTACTACCTTTTTATTTGGGCATTTTTATTGTTCAGAAATGTGGTGGGTACTCTTTTCGTTCGCTGGACTTTATCCTGCTAACTGTTCCAAATGTCAGAACTGAATTTGGTAAAAGAGCTCTTATGTACTCTGCGCCATCGTCTTGGAACGCCTTACAAAATACTTTTAAACTGGAAGAACTTGTCCCGATTGGTATTTTTAAATCACTGATGAATGATGTCAATGTTTTTAATTTTTGTTATACTCTTGTGAATTCAATGGTTTCTAGTAGATTACTTGTAGTTTTTCATGTTGTTTGTCTGTAATTTTTGTAATGACTTGGTGCTGCCTATCTTGGCCAGGACGCTCTTGAAAAAAAGATTTTAAATGTCAATGAGCCCCTCCTGGTTAAATAAATAAAAACCCTTGAATGAGTAGGTGTGCCTTATTGCTATTAGAACCTCTGATGTTTGTGGTATATGGCCAATATACCACCCCTCCATGGGCCTTATTGCTTAAATAACCCATATCTCTTTTATAACAGGATATTATCATTGACTATATGAAAGTGCATGTATGAATGAGTCTGATTTACCATTTTCAATGGCAGGTTCACCTTCTGAAGCCAGATGAGGTACCCAAAGCGTGCTGCGCACCCACCAAGCTCAGTCCCATCTCTGTACTCTTCTACGCTGACAACAACAACGTGATCCTAAAGAAGCATCGCAACATGGTGGTCAAGACCTGTGATGCATGTGACACCAGTGGTAGCCCATCTATCTATTCTACTTAATTTTAATCAACTTAATTGCCATTGTTCCAAAAGATACAAACAGGGTAAAATAACTTGCAACCAGCAGTTGATAGCAATAATCTGTCAATATGCTGATAAATAGTATGTATCTAATATATTGATTTTGAGTCTGAGAGTGGTATATGAACAACACCCATTGGACCTATAACCATACTTCACTTTTGATTAACTAAACTATTCAAATCTACAGTAATACAGATAATTACATCACCCCTCATGTCATATATTCTGTGACCAATCAAAGCTGTAAAGTACTGTATCATAAGTATATCAATGCTAAAATTCTACCCTTTTGATGACTATAATATCTTGTTGAGCCATGAATTTGTCATTGTCTCTTTTAGATGTACTAAACATGGTTTGCAAAACATACACGTTTTTTCTTCTTCTTTAATCATACTTTTAACCAGTACAAGTTAGTAACAATGGGAAATGGCAACAAACAAAAAAAATGTTGGCCATTTTTGTATGTACAGTGTAACAAATACAGTGATGTATGTCCTTGTCAACAGATATCTGGAGGACTGTATACGGCTACATTTGTAATAAACTATACTGAACAAAAAAACGCAACATGTAAAAGGTTGGTCCCATGTTTCATGAGCTGAAATTAAAGATCCCGGAAATGTTCTGTACGCCAAAAAAATTGTGAGCATTTCTCCATTGCCAAGATAATCCATCCACATTGAAAGGTACACCATATCAAGAAACTGATTAAACAGCATGATCATTACACAGGTGCACCTTTGCTGGGGACAAAAGGCCACTAAAATGTGCATATTTGTCACAACGCAATGCCACAGACGTCTGAAGTTCTGAGGGATTGTGCAATTGGTATGCGGACTGTAGGAATGTCCACCAGAGCTGCTGCCAGAGAATTGAATGTTAATTTCTCTACCATAAGTCGCTTCCAACGTAATTTTGGAGAATTTGGCAGTACATCCAACCGACAATTTTCCTGTCCTGCTAGCCATTCAAAATTGAACGATTACTTTTGGGTGTCAGGGAAAATGTATGGAGTAAAAAGTACATTATTTTCCTTAGAAATGTAGTAAAGTAAAAGTTGTCAAAACTATAAATAGTAAAGTACAGATACCCCCAAAAACTACTTAAGTAGTACTTTAAAGTATTTTTACTTAAGTACTTTACACCACTGTATGTGCTTCAATAGAGTCTGACGTTCAGGGTGGTTGGACATATAAGATGGGGTGCTGATGAGCTTCTGGCCCCATTTTAGGTCGTCACACAAATATTCCCCCACCTATGTCCATTGAATCAAAGTAATTACACCTTGCTGTAAGGAAGCATAGCAAGAATGAAAGGAATTAATTTATCGTTGAATGATTTATAAATCTCGCTTATTAAACCATCATTTCCAGGGGACCTATTGTCCTTAAGGCTTTTAATACAGTCTTTTATCTCAATTTCAGATAACTCATCACAAAAATCCCTGAAATCATTATCTTCTTAGCAATGTTTGCTACATTGTCTAAGAAAAGATCCATATTGGAAGTTGGCTGGGCTGATGTATACAGATTCTGATAAAACTGGGAAACATTTGGATTTTTATTGGGAGTATTATTAATCATTAATTTACATATGGAAGTCTTTTCACCTGCCCTTTTTTCTAAATTAAAGAAATCAAATTTCCATCCATTTTCATCTTGATCTTACAAACGCTCCCCGGGCCTTTTCCTCGTAGATACAGTCTAACTGCATTTGCAATGATGATAGCTCCAGTAATTCCTGATTAGTTAGTTCCCTTTTTTTAGTTTAATCCATTATTCCCTTTATGATGTCATATTCTTTCTCTCTCTTGGCACGAGCAATTTCTTTCCCCATTGAAATAGCCAAAAGCCTTAATCATTAGCTCCCAGTAACTAACAAACGTATTCATAACACAGGCACAATTCCTGTATTTATCATTAATTCCTGCTACTTCCTTCTTAAATACTTCCTTTTCTAGTAAAGTCTTGTTCATTTTCCAGTAACCTTTAACTTTTTTTGGTTGACAAACCATGCATATTTATCTTTATTGAGATGCCGTTGTGGTCTGTTAAAATCAATGGTTCAATCGAGACTGTATCAACCTTGTCAGCCATATCTTCAGATATCAGCCAGAAATCAATACGGGATTGTATATTGTATCTTTGGTACTCCATGTAAACATAATCTTATCTGGGTTCTTATGTCTCCAAATATCTAGAACACCTAACCTTAGACATATATTCCTTATCTCACAAACAGAATTGCTATGCTTAGGAGGCCATCTATCTAGATTATCATGTAATACTGTATAAAAATCTCCACCCCATATTACTTTGGCCAATGGAAATTTAGACATAATTGTACTTATTTTCCTCTCAATGTCTCTAAATAAAATACAGTTACTTGACTTGTTATTGGAAGCATAAGTATTTACAACAATGAATTGAACATGGTTGACATCTAGCAATAGTATAATCCATCTCCCTGTAGTATCTGCTTCATGACTCAATATATGAGCCTTAAAGTTGCCTTTTAAAATAGGGACACCTGCTGACCGATTAGTACCAAATGAAAACCAAATATCATTCATATCATCACCATTGACACTTCCAAAACGCAGTATCTGTGCAACAGGCATGAGTTTCTTGAATGTTTGGCTCACACAAACAATATCTCGTTTTATCAAATTAGCAAATAAAACTCAGTCCTGCACAACTCACTTGACAAGTCCAGCAGTCAACAAACTAGGCGTCAGCGTGAATTTCCCTTCCATTAACAAAAGCATTAGCTCCCGCAAAGTATGCACTTTTCCCTTCCTTCCTTGCGCTCTCAATTATTGGCCACAGACGATTCAGAGCTTCTTTGTCAAATGCTGTCAGATCCTCCTTGAACCTCAGGTCATTTTTCTTTGCACTTTTCCATGTCATATCCCTCGCTGTCCGGGAGATGAATCTCATGATCACTGGTCGTGGTGGCTGCTTGTTTTCCCCATCTCTCAGCCTACCCAGGCGGTGCACTACATCCAGAGAACCTGCAACAACATTTCGCTCCTCCTCCGGGACTATTGCCCTGCAAATGTCCTTCACTCTTGCTTTGATGTTCTCGTCAGATTTTTCTGCTATTCCATAAATTCGAAGACTCCATCTCCGACTATACCGGTCATTCTCGTTTACCTTTGACTCCATTTCAGTGAGTTTATTTTCCTGCTTTGCAACCTGAATGTTCAATGTTGCGTTCTGCTGCTTCAGAGTTTTTACTTCGTCAGCACTGAAATCAATCGATTTCTTCAGGTTAATAACGATATTGATTGTGTTCTTTTACACCAAATTCACGATGTCATCTGCGCTCTCTTTGATTTTAGCCGTGAGGATGCGAACGATGTCCTTCCTGTAGCTGGCTCATTGATGGTTCACTTCTCAGCTTCTTCTGGAAGCTGCGCCTTGGTTGGGGTATTCGGGTATGAATCGCATTCACCCCCCTTTTTTACACCGCAAGCATATGAGTGAGTTTCAACAATGCCTCTTTTCTCCTTGGAAGTTTCAACATCCATTATCTCAGCAACAGTTTGGTCATGTCCTGATTACACGCTACTAGCTATGAAGACGTTAGCAGGCTAATTTAACTACACACGCTGACACTTTTCGATAGCTAGCTTGTTCGTTGGAAATAGTCAAAAATATGTCATTGGTTTGATTAATTACAAAATGATTCATTATATGGTTAGATATCATTTTTTGTGAGAAAAAAAACAAATAAATTGCAACTGCAGTCTAAAACTATAAACTTTGTGAGAAAACCCCCAAATTGTTCCTCTACTAGAAATGTTACACCCTCTCATGTCGCAATCTTGACCATGTCACTGATTTCATGGAGCTCTCCTGCGCATCATTTACTTCACAAAATCCCGCAAAGGTAAAAGTGCCAGAAATAAACATCGCGAGATTGTACATATGTGCGTGTCAGAGATTTGAAAGCAGACGCTTTCATCCAAAACGATGTACAGTAATCCGTACATACATTTTACGTTTGGGTGGCCCAGGGAAATTAAGAGTTTTTCGAAGCAATTTTTGTATCTCTTTCTTTGTAATACTGTATGTATTCAATCATTTCGAATTGATCACTTCCCACTGGGCACATACATCAATTCAATGTTTATTCCACGTTGGTTCAACGTAATTTAATTGAAGTTACATGGATATTGTGTCACAGGGAATTTTAAAATCTGCAGTCAATTTAATTATGTTTTCATGTGCCATGATTCTGACATTTGACATATGATCCTCATAGGATTAGGCTACATAATTACAGTGGTGCAGTAAATGTAATCTCAATTCAATACGATGAGCATATACTGTACATATAGCCAATATAGCTATTAAACCCATGTTCAGTGACTGTAATCTGTGACGCAAGTGGCCTAATATGTTTGTGACGTTCCATGGAACCCACGGTATTGTTTAAAACTAGATTCTGATTGGCTTGCAGGTCATTCTACAGTGTAAATTATAAATGAAAACGTGCTTTTATATCAGTGTTACAGATTCACAATACCGAGCGTGTCTCAACCCGTACCGCGCTTTTATCTGCCTAAAGGTATCTTCAAGCACGACTGGATAGGCCTTTTGGATACGCTTGTTCAAGGTAAGGATATGCGTCAAGCTATAGCTTTAGTTCCGAACAGTAGTTCCGTTCCAGTCAAGTGATTAATCGTAAAAGTTTGTTGTTTTGACTGAGCAGTCCAATGGCCAATAACATGCATAGATTATGTATTAGGCATTGCACAAGTCAGTGTCTAGGTCAGAATATAAAGTTGCTACTTCCGTCAACTCAAGTTACTCAATTCAAGTGATTAATTGTAAGATTGACTTGTTTTGACTGTCAAAACAAACAACTTTGATGGAATATTCCAAATTATAATGGCAATTATGCATCACAAATTCACAATATTACTTGTATTTCAATGATTCATCCAGGCTCAAGACATAAAGTCTTCTGAAAGCTGTGTAGCAATCATTCCATTGCTGACCCATAGGATGGTAATCACATACACGATATGCTTAATCTAGAATCATGGATACCTTTCATGTGAGTACATGTAACAGTATAACTTTAGTACGTCCCCTCAGCCCCGACCTCGGGCGCGAACCAGGGACCCTCTGCACACATCAACAACTGACACCCACGAAGCGTCGTTACCCATCGCTCCACAAAAGCCGCGGCCCTTGCAGAGCAAGGGGCAACACTACTTCTAGGTTTCAGAGCAAGTGACGTAACTGATTGAAACGCTACCTTGCAGAGCAAGGGGCAACACGACTTCTAGGTTTCAGAGCAAGTGACGTAACTGATTGAAACGCTACTAGCGCGTACCCGCTAACTAGCTAGCCATTTCACATCCGTTACATACACACACCATATTTTTTTTTTTACATATCTCAGAAGGAAGATACCTCAATATCTGGAAGCACTGTCTCATGTACAATTGTTAATGCTATCTCTGAAATGTCTAACAAAATGTTGACTTGATCGTTTCATCAAGACCTTCTCATCACAAGTTGGAACTAGTGGTCAACATTATGCAGCCATAAATAACATGGACCAATATTTTCATGGAGGTAGGCACTACACTTCTGATGGGTTTAAAGATTGTATTACATTATCTAAAAGTGAGAAAGTAAACCCCAGCTGTTATTCTTTTCACAGGGAAGGACAATCCCCATTATGCCATGAATGTTTCATTGCTGAACAACCATAGATATGTTTCCTCTAATTTGGCTCCCGTTCCTCCAACAGTGAGCAAGACCTGCCAGCAGAGCTCACTGGAGCAGGGAGACATCCCGTCATCCTTTTGGCGCCTGACAAAGTACACTTTTTTTCTTCTGAAATAACACTATAGTAACATCTTCTGCACAAAGTTACATTTCTAATAAGATTGGTGTTAAGTGAGAAAGAATCCTAAAGATGGTCCAATGGGCATGGTCTGAAGCCTCTCGTCATCTCAGTATGTTGAACCGCCTGATTTCTTGCAGGCTTGAGATTCAGATCCTGCTGAATGATGTTAAGCATTCGATTAAACACATGCAGGGGACGCTGAACACCATGCAGGGGCAGTGTATTGAGTTGCAGACTGCCATGTCTAAGGTAGTGTCAGAAGAGTCTCAGATACAGAAGAATAAGTCTATGATGGTATGGTGATAATGATTGAGATGGTGATTATAATAATGATGACTAGCGGTACCCCACCCTACGGGCGGTAAATCATTGGATCTGATTATTTCAATTCAATGCAATTCAATCTTTGAGGACTGCAACCATAGAAATACAATTTATTTACACTAATAATAAGCTATTGTCAACTTCCCATCTATGCTTATCTTGCTCATTGCTCACTGTCAATTGCTGACTGTTACCCTATGTGTGCATCTATTATTGATTTCTCACAGAAAAATAATTTGGTTGCAAATGTACCTGGGGCCATGTCAATAATTGTTAGGCTACTCATTTTGAATCCACCGGTGGCAACTTGTGTGACCATAAAAGTCTGTGTGCGACAGGGCACAGTAAAATAATTTGGTTACTGACCTGCCCTACATCATAGAAGGCCCTTCAAGTCGGAACTAGGAAATTCTGACATTTCTGACTCGCGAACTCGTTATGGAATGATGATTTCAAGTTACCCACTTGTGAAGTATCAGAATCAACCAGTAGGAAGCTCTACACTGATAAGTTACATTCATTTTAACTCTGAGGTTCCAAGTTTCCGATGGCATGTGAATGCGTCAATAATTGCCATGGTAATTTTGAATGTTCAGTCAGTGAGCATTATGGGTAATTATCCTACATACTTACATCAAATACTTTATGATAGCATCATCTTCTGTAGTAACAGTGTCATTCCAAACACAATAAATGTGAAAATTAACAAAGATACAAAATATTGCTAAAGTGAAGAAAATCAGCTCAAAATTGTAGGAGGAAATGCCCCTGCAGCAGGGAGGCTTACGGTATTATAATATATTGTAGATAACATTAATATAATTTGTGTATTTACAGTATCAGTAAACATACAAATGAACGTCTATGCTAGGGATTGATCTACACTGAGTGAACAAAACATTAAGAACACCTTCCTATTGAGTTGCCCTCCCCCTTGGTGGTGGACCATTGTTGATACTCAGGGAAAACTGTTGAGCGTGAAAAACCCAACAGCATGGCAGTTCTTGACACAAACCGGTGCACCTGGCACCTACTACCATACTCTGTTCAAAGGGACTTAAATCTTTGGTCTTGCCCATTCACCCTCTGAATGACACACATACACAATCCATGTCTCAATTGTCTAAAAATCAATCTTTAGCCTGCCTCCTCCCCTTCATCTACTGAGAAGAAGATTTAACAATTAACATCAATAGGGGATTATAGCTTTCACCTGATTAGTCTATGTCACAGAAGGAGAAGGTGTTCTTAATGTTTCATGCACTCAGTGTATGTGTCAATGATGTTATAGATTCCAGTGGTTGATTTTTTAGGGAATGACTATATGCTCTATATTATACCTGCAGATCATCACAGCAGCCGAAGTTGCTGTGCAGAGGGAGGAGATCCTCCAAGCATCAGGCCTCATCCCGTCACAGAGGGAGTGTATCCTCCAAACAGCCAGTGTCCCTGCACAGACGGAGGGTATCCTCCAAACAGCCAGTGTCCCTGCACAGAGGGAGGGTATTCTCCAAACAGCCAGTGTCCCTGTACAGAGGAAAGGTATTCTCCAAACAGCCAGTGTTCTTGCACATACGGAGGGGATCATCCAAACAGCCAGTGTCCCTGAACAGAGGGAGGGGATTCTCTCAGCAGCTTGCATCACTGCACAGAGGGAGGAGATCCTCCGAACATCAGGCCTCATCCCTGTACAGAGGGAGGGAATTCTCCAAACAGCCAGTGTCCCTGTACAGAGGGAGGGGATCCTCCAAACAGCCAGTGTCCCTGCACAGAGGGAGGGGATCCTCCAAACAGCCAGTGTCCCTGCACAGAGGGAGGGGGTTCTCCCAGCAGCTCTAATCATTGCAAAGAAGACGGAGATCCCCCGAGCATCAGGCCTCATCCCTGCACAGAGGGAGGGGATCCTCCGAGCATCAGGCCTCATCCCGTCACAGAGGGAGGGGATTCTTCCAGCATCTTCTATCACTGCGCAGAGGAAGATCCTCAGAGCATCAGGCCTCATCCCTGCACAGAGGGAGGGGATCCTCCGAGCATCAGGCCTCATCCCGTCACAGAGGGAGGGGATTCTCCCAGCAGCTAGCATCACTGCGCAGAGGGAGCAGATCCTCCGAACATCAGGCCTTATCCCTGTACAGAGGAAGATCCTCAGAGCATCAGGCCTCATCCCTGCACAGAGGGAGGGGATCCTCCGAGCATCAGGCCTCATCCCGTCACAGAGGGAGGGGATTCTTCCAGCATCTTCTATCACTGCGCAGAGGAAGATCCTCAGAGCATCAGTCCTCATCCCTGCACAGAGGGAGGGGATCCTCCGAGCATCAGGCCTCATCCCGTCACAGAGGGAGGGGATTCTCCCAGCAGCTAGCATCACTGCGCAGAGGGAGCAGATCCTCCGAACATCAGGCCTTATCCCTGTACAGAGGGAGGGGAGTGGATCGTTCCAAATGCTAGTGTCCCTGCAGAGATGGAGGAGATCTTCCTCACAACCAGTGTCCCTGTGAAGAATGGACACAATCATCCACAACCACCTCCCATCATCCCCATGGTGGCACCACTGTGGAAATGGGATAATGGAGCATGTACTCCACCTGTGGATTTCTATTCCAAGAGAAGAGGTCACTTAAACTTACCTAATTAGTACAGAAATTACCATTGTGATAGCGTGAGAATTAGCTGTGATAGGTTAAATGTATGGCTCATGTGAGTGTATATCTGTAATACTTTCATGCATTTTCTACATAAAACAGGTTTAGCTCCATTTTACTTTGACATTTTAGTCATTTAGCAGACTCTCTTATCCAGAGCGACTTACAGTAGTGAGTGTATACATTTTCGTACTCCAGTGAATCTCTCCAGGATTTCGCATGGATTTTTTTTGATATTTGCGGATAAATATGCTAGATTTTGCAGCAACAATTATGACATTTTGCATAGCAATATGCATTTGTTTTGTCCAATTTGTTGCAAAAATGCGCTGACAAGGGAAAAAACTGTGTTGACGTGTGGCTTGATTGAACCATATTATGCAGTAAATGTGCGGTGATTGGTTGAAATTGCGAGCCCTCTTTTTGTACTGTGGTAATGGGTCAGTTCTATGCGATAATATTGTGATGATGTGACTATTTTATGCAGAAATTGTTTGGTGATTGGTCAAATTTGTAAGCCCTCGCATAATATGCAGGGAATTGTTGATCGCAGAGTCCTGGAGTAACCTCCCAGTTATCCCTGTGACTGCGTGTAGGTTAAGATTGGGTTGTAACAGAGTATCAGAGCGAGACGTTTCTACCTGTCAGCTAGTAATTGTTCTGTATGGTGACATGAGCAGAGTGGCCTGACTTCTCCCACTTATTACAGATGTCCGACTTAGATATGTTGAGCATCCTGCTATGATGTCCATCACCAAGCCGGAACACCCCGAGGCCAACCCTCAGTGCCAGACTGGCAGCCGGCCGGTGGCTGAGCCTGAGACCCCTGCTGTTCACAATAACAGTGGAGGCTGGCTCAGCTGGGTCTTTGGGAGTGGAAGAGTTAATAAGAAGGAGGTTCATCTACCTGAGGACAAAGACAGATCTGTAAGGAACTGGTTATTAACACTATATTCTATGTAGAGACAATTGAGTGGATTAAAAAAAAACTATTGCGGCTTGCTTCACATTGCTAATATCTTCTTCCTCAGATTGTCTGGGATCCAACTCTGCACAGATGGGTTAACAAAACTGAGCCCAAGGCTGAGGTACACACTTAAATTCAATGAAATTAAAAACAGTGAACAACCATTGTATTTTAACTGTGATAATATTACTAACAATTTGGAAAATGTGTTGATGTTTTTTACAGAACAAGTGTGTACCACCACCTCCACCGATGTGGACATATGGATATCAGGGGAACACTGGCAGTGTCCCCAAAGGAGTGAATCCTTACTCTATGAAAGCAGGTGAATATTGCTTTAGAATACATGTGGTTTAACCAAGACTGTCAGCCGATCATAGATGTCCCTGGTGGTCTCCTGCTAATGTTACGCCCCTGAAAAAGGGGAGAAAGAATCACGAGTGATTTTTATTTTATTTATTTTTTGGGAGGGGAAATAATTTTTATTTTCATTTCACATTCAAATACAATTACAAAATCAGTGCATTACGTTGTACAAAATGGATTCATAAAAACAGTATCAAAAAGTAGTGTAACAATATAACAATAGCAAAACTCCTCAAAAAAGTGCTGTTCTGCAGAACCTGACCAGTATTATTACATTCAAGTTTAACATGCCTCTAACAATCTCCAAAAAACAATACAAATAATTCTATAAATACAAACATATACATATACCAAAGTGAACTCTGAATAAACCTCAGTGTATATCAAATATGTACAAAGGCTTAGCCTACATTTCAATTGGCTCTAAATACGTTTACAGTGAAGGGTAAATCCCTTTCCATTTCTGTTTTACTGATACAATGCCCCACTTATGTATTTCGAATTGTATTCTTTTCCAAATGTCCTGTTTTATAAATTGAACTAATCCCGTCGGTGACCACTTGAGGGTGTCATTGACCGCACCACATCTGGCCTCCCAAAGTTTGGTCTTGATAAGGGACACCAGAGTCACTAATGCTAATAATTGCACCCTTTCCACATTTTTTAGTTCAAATTTGGCTACCCCTTAGTAGAGAGATTACCCCCTCGCACATCGAACCTCCCATATGCTCCAAACCAAATATACCTCTAAACACTTCCAACAGATGACATCCAATTAAATCCCCAAAAACGATGTAAAACTCTTTAGAGAGCCCATCCACTCCTGGTACTTTGTTATCTTTCATGCTCTTCAGTGCCATATAAATTTCATCTAATTTCAATTCCCCTTTTAATTGGTCTCTAATATCAAAAGGTATCTGCACATCCACGCATTTTTTTAAATTAGTCCCCTTCTCATAATCAATTGTTTGTTTTTGAAATAGCTGAGAAAAGTGATGTGTAGCGACACCAAGCATGCCATCTCCATCCTCAACCATCTCCCCATTTTGGTCCAATAAAGCAGTAATAGTCCTCCTCTTTCCCCGTGATTTAATTTGTTTGAAAAAATATGCAGAGCACTTCTCATAATTTTCCCATTTATCTTGCTGACTTTTAAAAATGAAGTCTCGAGCTTTCTTTTCAAAAAAGGCATGCTGCTTGTTCTGCAGGATACACAATTTGTCTTTATCTAATCCACCACCATTCAAATAACCTTGGATGTGTAGATCTTTTAGTTCATTCTGCAATTTATAAAATTCTTTGTGGGTATTACGTACTTTGTCTTTGCAAAAATTCTGAATAAAAATCTTGATTCTTAATTTTGTGCTCTCCCACCACTCTATGACAGTAGAATAAAACGGTTTCATAGTTACACAGCCCTGGAAAAAAGACCTAAATCTTGTCTTCAAAGTTTTGTCATGTAAAATGCCGTTATTAATTTTCCAATACCCTTTTCCAAATTCAATTGTTTTTAATTCTACTGTCACAGACAGGCAACTGTGGTCTGAATAGAATACCGGAGTGACGCGCGCAGAGGACACACCGAGTCCACGCGGAACAAACAGATAATCTATACCGCTCCTCGCGCCCCTGCTGTTTTCCCAAGTGAAACCTGGATCATCCGCATGCGCCACTCTATCAACCAAATTATATTTACCTATTAGACTTTTTACAAGATGCCCTCCTAGATTACCTCGGTCATATGATACATTAAAATCTCTCCCCATAAACACCTGTCTGTTTGTCATAAAAATAGCGTCTAGGTCGTTAAGCATTTCCCTCCTTTCCTTGGGTGTCGATGGTGCATATACGTTAATAAATCTAAAACATTTACCCCTCCAATCGATATCTACTATTAAAACCCTCCCGTGTACTGCCGAAAAACTTCCTACTATTTTTAAATCCCTATTCCCACATAGCACACCAACCCCTGTAGAATGCACCCCGCCGACACTCCACCTCGACTCTCCCTGAACCCATTCCCGCGTAAACCTCTCCCCGTCATTTTGATCTTTTAAAATGTACTTCTTGTAAAAAACACACAGAGAAGCAAATGGAGGACAAATGGGAAAAAACTGTCGCCCTTTTAACTGGGTTCCTAAGCCCTCTAACATTTATGCTAGCTAAGTTAAAAATAGACGACATGGGATAAGAAGGGAAACGGACAACTATCTAAAATATGACATTTTTCCAGACTCACTTTAAATACAGTTCCTCGTTAGGAGGCCTATCCGGGAAACGGCGGTCCCCAGCGGGAGGACTGTCCACAAAGATCGGGGTCGGGAAAACCCTTTCCTCCTCCTCATGCTCCCCCTCCATCTGTGTGGGTGCTGGAACACCGCTGGGTGCCAGACCGCTGCTGTCGATGGAGCTGCCTGACAGGGAAAGCAGAGTCTCCTCTGCGCTGCGCGGGTTTCCCTCGCTTTTCTCCTCAGACTTCCCGCTTTCAAAGCAGCTGAAGCGATTCCCGCCCAGAGCGGACTTCTCAGTCGCCTCCATGCGGATGAGTGGGGAAACAGGGCTCATCTGCTTCCTTTTCACCGAGCACTTCCTCCTCTCTCTCACCGTTGTCCAGCTCTCCGGAGCCGAGGGCGCGGTGGGCTCTCCCTTCTCCTCCTCCACTTGGTTGTTCTAACTCCTGTCGGTCTCTCCGCTCTCCTCGTGAGGTGATGGCGTCTCACTCCCGCTCTCCTCAGACTCTCGCAGTTCTCTCTCCATCACCAGCTCATCCACAACCTCCTCAATAGCGCGTAGTTCCATGCCTTCTCCCTCATCTGGTCTTTTTCCGCTCTCTGCTCTTTTCCCGCTCACCGCTCTGGCGTAAGAGGGGGCTGCCTTCGGGCAGTGACGGAACAGGTGGTTCTCTGAGTTACACAGACTGCAGCGCTTGGGCACGGTGCAATCCCTCATTATATGGCCTAGAGTCCCACAGTTTCTGCACCTTGTCTGGGTGCAGGCATCGGCGAGGTGCCCGTACGTGCTACACTTCCTGCAGAAACGAGTCTGTCCAGCATACATGAGGTAGCCCCTGTCTGCACCGATGGAAAAGGAAGCGGGAGGATGGCTGTAGCCACTCGTCCTCCTTTAGCAGCACACGAAACTGCCTCTTCCCTGTCCAGATGCCAAGGGCGTCCTTAATGTCTCTCACCCCTGGCAATATGGTCACGTACCGGCTGAGGTAGCACACTAGAGTTTCTTCAGTGACCCATGGGTTGAACATGTGCACCGTTAGCACCCTCATATTGTGCCTGCACGGGAACTCAACTTGAAAGGCACTGAATCACGAGAGTGATACGGTAATGTTTACTCATTGAGAACTTTTAGTGCAACGAGAAAAGACCGTGGTTTCTCCGGGAACTTGAGTGGAGACCAGAGCAATCGATCTCAGGCTCATAGATTAAGAGCATTTAGTAGATCTCAGATTAACAATTTTACCCACGACAAAATAAAATAATCAACATAACGTTTACACATTCCTCTCACAATTCGTACACTTTGTACGCTTGACAAATTTTAACACAATTATATGAATGTTATCAATCTCTATCAACTAATACTGAACGCATGATCTTTTTAACCTTATATGTTTTAAGATCCTCACATACTATGAACTTAGTAATACTTTAATGCATAACAGGCTATGAGTATTTCCTTTAACCTGTCACACTAACCAAGACTGTCAGCCGATCATAGATGTCCCTGGTGGTCTCCTGCTAACACCTTTCCCACTACCAGCAGGTCTATGGGGCAGCAGATACCCTACAATGATGGGACCAACTCAAAGCCTCCAAGCCATGGGCCTGGACTGCTTCCTAGACAGCGCTCTGGCTTGCTCCCTCCTTCACACTTTGACCTCATGGCACCAATGGTTGTGCCACCTGACACTCTACCCTACTGAGGTATGACTCTGGAAAATCCTTCCAAATTGTATCCATTCATTATTAACTGAGATTTTTCTTTAACATAGCAAGTGGCTGAAATAGCAAGGATGTTAACTATTTTTTATTTTTGTTCAAGAGGCCATTTGCCCAGAGTGGATTTGCCATACATAGATTTTTTCAGCTTTAAAAATCTTCAGCATAAAAAAGTATTAAAAGATGATCTTTTAATTAAATCTCTCCTTTGTGTCCTCACGTTCACATTAATTTGATGTGTTCTATCATCATTTACAATGCTTATTGCTTCTGCATTTCTTTACAGACAAGTGTATATTATACACATATATTTTATTTTAGACCTTACAAAAACATATTTTTGTGCATTTTGGATTTCCTACATTTACCTGTACAGACAAGTATATTTTATACATATCTATTTTTTTAACGACATTTTTGTATGTATTCCATAGACAGAACTACATATATTGGAATCGAACGTTCGCAGAGATTGTTTTGACTGGAGTGATGCTTAGGACTTCATTAAAAAATCTATCCCGTTTTATTTTACCACTACAGTCTGTTCGTCGGACGAAACTGGAGAAAAATAACTAGTGTCGAAAGTAAACATCCACACCTCGATGGTGTCAACTCTGCTTATGTCTGCGTAATGAAAAGGTAGGGGGAAAAAGAAAAAACATCTGGTCTAGCGATCGATGACAAATTAAATGGTGCCCGTGTAACAGTTTTACTTCTGTCCCGAACCAGTGACCCTTTGCACACATATACAACAGTTACCCATCGCTCCACAAAAGCCGCGGCCCTTGCAGAGTAA
This sequence comes from Salvelinus namaycush, assembly GCF_016432855.1. NCBI lineage: Eukaryota > Metazoa > Chordata > Actinopteri > Salmoniformes > Salmonidae > Salvelinus > Salvelinus namaycush. The sequence goes on from NW_024058040.1 coordinate 24,113, forward strand.
GGGGAACAACTACTTCAAGGTCTCAGAGCGAGTGACGTCACCGATTGAAACGCTATCAGTGCACTACCCCCAAACTAGCTAGCCATTTCACACCGGTTACATCCAGCATAACCCCTCATTCAATTACGCCAGTGGCAAACAGTGAAATGTGAGGAGCAGGAACAGCTATAGCCCTCAAACTCACCTCTGGGTCTCAAAGCCAGTTCCACTGCATTTCTTCATTGTTCTCCTGTCATCGGGGACTGATCTAGACCTGGGACACCAGGTGGGTGCAAGTCATTATCAGTTAGAAAAGAAAACCAGCAGGCTCGTAGGGCAGGGGAGCGTTTCCCAAACTTGGTGTGCATTTTGGTTTTTGTCCTAACACTACACAGCTGATTCACATTAACAAAGCTTGATGATTAGTTGATTATTTGAATCAGCTTTGTAGGGCTAGGGGAATAAAAAGAAAATGTGCATCCCTTTGGGGTTCAGGTGACTGAGTGTGGGAAGCCTTTGTCATAGGGTAAAAGTTGAATACCTGTGGGCTGCACACCTTGGGTCAAATATTACATTCTGTAGCTGTGTATTTTATCAAAACAATTCTGTTCTACAATGGTTCCTTTCCTTAGCTCAGGGTAAGTAGTAGCAGGCCTAGAAGAGTCTTATGTGACGCAAACATTTGAGTTGTGCTCTTCCTCCTTTTAATCAATCATAATTTGTCAAATGCCTTACAGGTTGTTTTGCCTGTTGGCAGCTGTGGGCATACAAGCACAACAGAAACCTTCTATAAGTATGCATTTTTCACCCTACAAGTTCAAGCACTAAGCGTTTGACAATATATATTTTTTGGTTTTTAACTAACCTTTCCCATTCCAGATGACCTCAACGCTGAATGCCTTGGTAACGTTATTCGTTTGAGTGTCGCTCCTCTTTTTAAAGAGGTTGATGCTGTCTTCAGTGAGTTTGTCTCTTATGATTCTCCTTTCATAAATCATGGATTGATATTGTTGGTGAACTATTGTGTTCACACCATCTCCATCTCTTCCAGATGACACACAAATCATAAACCTGACGCCTGGCCTTGCTACTCAGTGTGGATTCAGCTTTAAATTTGACCCCATGGGGAATGCCATGTTTTTTGCTTCTCTTCAAAACTGCTTTTCCCAAAACATGGTAACCCTAAGCACTGTAGTGTTTGCTTGAACTTCAAATGGACAGTTTGCCTTTCAGTGTCACTGCATTTGCAACCCATAATGTAGCAACGTCATTTTATTTAACCTTTGACATGGAGTCATGCTGAGACCAGGCTCTTTTACAGATGAGCCCTGTATACACAAAGATACCAGTCAATATTTGCATCACTAGATGAAAAATGTAATCATTGAAAACAAATGCATTCTTCAGTAAAAAGGTCCTCAATAAGCCTGAGTTGCTATTTCATACAATTTTAGAGCATGGAGGTAATTAGAAGTACAGTGCCAGAAACATTTTAAGCAGTTTTACCACCCCTGGGTCTGCTATCTCTTACCTCTAAGTTAACGATGACGTAAGGTACAGCAGAAGTATATGGAGGGCTTTCAGAGGGCCAGCCAACTTTCTGATACAGACTGCAGTGATGTGTACTACTGAGCTCTTCTCCTGTAGTGTGGCTTCAATACAGTGGCAGCTGCATTCATATAGGCAATTTTGCCCCAGTCTATTACTTGCATGAAGGTCAACTGAATTATTTGTTTTCTGCTATATAATGAAAGGCTTTTTTAATACTTTTTTTTCCCTTCCCCCTTCATTTTAGGATGATAAGATGTTCAGCTTGGTCATGCAGTTCAGGCTGCCAGGAAACCACATGACTGAAGACCCTGTGTATAGAGTGGGCAAAACCTGTAGCTACACCCCCTGGACCTCCCGAGAGATTCTGTGTGACCGCAACTACATGGAGGCAAGTGAGCAGAGCATGCCCCAAAGGACATGTTTACAGTCGAGCTTGTCGTACTGCCTGTATAAATGATCTGTCTAGAGCTACAACTGTCCAGTGTTTCATTTCTTCTGCTTCTGTGACACAACGTAGAGGTTCTTGACTCTCTCTCAATTCAATACTCCTTAATTTAAGGAGGCGAGTGGACAGATTGAGAACTGGCCCTTGATTTCATATTGTATGGGAGGGAGAAAATGCATAGGGAATAATGGCCTTTCTTCTCTAGGTGTCTGTCAGAAGGACTCTTCCAGACATCCAAACGGTCCCTGAACAGGCCACTGGAGGCCCGAAAGCAAGGAGCGGCAACTTCCGGAGAGGAGCTGAGGTAGCCATGTTTCTGTAATTTCACTACAGGATGGTGCTAAATTATGTGTATTTGTTGACAATTTGTTTAATTCCTGTTTCCATTTCCTGAGACAGGCTGTTGCTGCAGGATACAAAATGACAGCAGTCGTCTTTAGTCCTAGCAAGAAGGTCATGAGTGTGGGTGAAGTCCAAAGAAAGGGCTATGCAATAGCCAACACTCCCACACGGCTGGTGTTAAGAAGCCCTCATAATGCAGAGGAGACATACCTCCAGAATGTAAGCTGACTTTCTCCACTTCCTCCATGAACTGGGTCATGTTCAGTAGAGCAAAAATTTGGAAACGGTGGCCCTACCTGAACTCTGCAACATATTGTTAATACGGTGTGCCCTACTGAACACGGCCCTGGTGTGGTTGCCCCCTGAACAGGTAGCTGGGGTTCCGATGCGGGTGCTCTCAACCTCAACCTTCTTTGAGCAGAAGTGGCTGGTTACTCGAGTAGATGCCACGGCTGTTTGTCCAACACCAGGTTGAGTGTGAAATAATGGACTAACTTGGCAAATTAAGATCCTATGAACCCAGTTAATTGGCTCCAGACAAGACTTTGATTTGTGTTCAGTTGGGGAAATGTTTTGGGATGATCTTTTTCCAAATAATGGCACATTTGTTTTCAGTTGCAAAATGTTCTGTTATGATGTGTACTTGGTTTCTTGTTTCACTGCAGGGGCAGTGGCCTTTACTCCAGAAGTGATCACCTGGTACATGCCCAAGCACATAGACCCACTTTTCTCCTCTGATGCCTTCACCATGTTGGAGGTGTACATGGGAATTGACGCTAAGAGGCTGGACACTGAGGAAATGGCTGCCAGAAACTACTCGGTTTTAGTCACAGAGGCTCATATTATTGTTGAAATTCCGGTGGGGGCGGTTGGCGGCTATTTCAAGGTCAGCGTTGGATGAGTAAAATGTTCCTGTTTAATTTCTAAATCAAATCTTATTTGTAGAGCCCTTTGTACTGCAGCAGTTGACAGTGCTTTGCAGTAACCCTTTGCCATCTCTCATGGGTAAACGCCTAGAAACCTTGTCTTGTGTAAAATGTTTGTTATTGAGCAATTGTCTGCTTAATCAGGCTAATATACAATGGATTGGTGGGTGTGTATACAGCCTGACACATTGGATTGCAAAATCGTGTGAATGTTGCATAAAATGACACTTAAACATACTCTACCGTTTGTCCTTCAGCCGCTTGAAATTTGAGACCAAATATCCACACTAAAGTATTGTTTACCTGACTTTTTAGGGAGCCGGTAGCTTTGCCACTCAACTGAATGCAAGCAACGTTCGGTTACACTCGGCTACTGTTTACATATTGTGCAAGTGTTTACTTTGCGTGGCGGTTGCTTTGGAAATGAGTTGACAACCATACCAGCTTTCTGAAGTCGGGTAAACCGGTATGTTGTCTTAAATTACGAGCGGCTGAAGGACAAACCACACAGATAACCGGTAGAGTAACATTCTGGCTTGTAAGGAACATTTAGCTGTTTTTGCACTCCACTTGTGTATTACAGCCTGAATGCATCACTCGTATCCCTTTACAGAGCCATATTCAGGATGACCAGTACTTTGTCACTTACACCATTGAGCCCATGCTTGAGTTGCTGTGGATCGAAGAGGTCGCACACGAGGACACACGCTACAAAGTCCTCTTCCCTATCACAACACCTCCGATGGCCAGGCCTCCACAAGTTCGCAACTGTGAGTCTGGTTTAGTTAAATAGTGCCTATGGTAATTTGGGATGCCTGGGTTGTTCATTAGGCACAAAACATTAGAAAATGTACTGAAACGGGGAGGCAATAACAAATGTCAATTTTCGACTTCAATTGTAGCGCATTTCAAAATGTTTTCCTTTGTTTGCCAATGAACAGACACGCCCTTAGACACAGTTCCTGAGCAGGCAGTGTTTGTGCTTGAGTTGGGGACCTTCAACCTTGATGTGGAGCTGCTGAACATCACCTTTCCCACCATGGTGCTAACTGTTGCAGAGTGCAACGCCAGAGGCTTCAAAGTTCAGGAGCAGAGATCCCTGGACAACACCTTGAAGAGCTTCAGGATGGAGGTGCCCTTCTCAGACCCGGTGGTCTTTAAGGTGGTGTGTTTCTGTTAAATGCAAAGCCACACGCAGTGATTTGTACATGCCCTAATAAGTGGGCCACCAACAAAATATAAATAATGGCACAAGTGTACGTTGTATCCCTCATTTACTCAAGTGTTTCCATTATTTTGGCAGTTGTATGCATTCACTTGCCAATAGTGCTTGATTTAGAGGAATGAGGGCAACATTACTTCAAGTATATAGTTTGTTTTAATAGTCCCCATATGTACTTGTCACTTGATATTGAATAGAGTTCTGTTACAACAATAATGCTATCAATTGACCAATGCTTTTAACTTCACTACAGAGAAGGGCGGAACAAGGTGTCACAACCTTCACTCTTCAGCTGATCTACGGCCTGGTCGTCTTTCCAGAGTACGCTCCTTTCGCTCACTCTGCCATTGTGGACGCTGTACTGCTGGACATTGGTATGTCTCTGGACTACGCCAAACTACTGTTGAATGGCTTCCTCTCGTTAATGATTGCAGTGAAAGCCCAACTAGCCATACTGTAGGTTTTTCCTATGCGGTCTCTCTACAAAGATAATGTTAAGCTTTAGAGTATTTGGACCCAGTGTCCTGTTCGTGGTTTGCCAGGATCGTGTTTATTCTGAAAACAAGGTTTTCTCCTTGGACAAGTTCAAGTAGTACCTTCCTGTTTTTTTGTGCTTAATGAACACAACCCTGTTTGTCCTTGTAGTGCCACCCTCAGTCACTGGCAACTGTGATCAGGAGAACTTTCACATCACTGTGGACTACAGGAACCAAGATCCCTTTTTCGTGGTCTTGGTTGGCAAGCGGCTGCTTAACCATGAGCTTGCGCAACAGTATTTGACAGAGGGCGACGCAGACTTCACCATCACGTTGCCCTTCTCTTCGCCGGACGCAGTGTTTGAGGTACGATGCTCTCCCAAAACATGTTAACCTAAATTGCAGCAGCTAGCCTCGCTTTCCTTACCCTGTATACATGCATACAATATTGGACTAATGAACTCTCCCATTGGTTCCCAGTCGGTTCACTCGTCCTCTGTCAGGAGCAGACTGGATGTGGCTCTGTTGAATCCTTACAACAACATGACCATCAAATACTTTTCCCTGGCTTGCAGCTTCCTCAAAACGCTGACTGGTTGGTTCTCAAACAATTACTTCCGATAAATAGTCGTTTGACATGGTTACTGTAGTAACCTGGTATATTTGTTTACCAATAGATGGCAGTATTGACTCAAGACGGGTTTGCTTCCCGCTATCCGTAGCTATTTCCTATGTCTGCTTATTTAACTATGATTAAGAAAGCTTCAGGTAGTTTAAGCCAGGTGCATAAGATGTAAATCTAAGTTAAAATTAAATACTAAACCGTACGTAAGTCTCATGAGTCGTAATTATAAGAAGCCTTTAAGGATACTACAGTTACCAAACCTGGGTTCCTTGCAAATACTGTGAGTCTAATAATAGTGCCAGATGGGCATGGTTTGCACTTTTGGTGCTATGCCATTGGTTCTACTGTGCTCAATTAAGTGTAACAAATACAGAACCTGTCTTTTGCTCCCCCACCCCCAAGAGTGTTTCTCTAACGGAACGATGACTGCGCTGGCGGTCAAGGTGGAGTCTGCTCCCAGTCTGAACCCCGGTCAGCTGACCCTGAGCGACCCCGCCTGTGGTCCCACCTACAGCGACGATCGCTTCGCCTACTTCCACTTCACTGTCAACTCCTGTGGCACCACCAGGAAGGTAAAATGACTATTACCCTGAGGTGATGGGTACTGTGTATTTACGGACTGTTTGCTTCTGCGGGCTGTAATAAGTCAATTCCCCTCTACTACATAGTTTATCAACAATGTCATGCTGTATGAGAACGAAATCTCCTTGCCAGATGAACTTGAGGTGAAGCTGAATGCCACGATGTCTTCAGAGGAATATCAGTAAGTGCATTACGCATCACAATTGTAGCTATTAGTTTTTTTTAATTCTTCACCAATTGCTCAATACTTTGTATACAGGGAAAATGTGCCTCTACTACCAGTGTGTCCACTCCACTGCTTGAAGTTTCCCCTATTGAATTTGCCTACATCCCTCTTTTTAGGTTAAAGGTTTCCTGCTACTATGTGGTCAACATCACTCGCACATTGGTCTTCCTCACCAGGCCGCGTGACAACGAGCCTTTTGCCGAGACTGGGACGGGTCGACTAATGGTCAGAATGAGACTCGCTCAGGGTAAGCGTGCACAAATTCAGAATTTCAACTTGGCCTCTAAATTCTAATCACTCCTGATGATCTGGAATATAGGATCTTGGAAGGTGTCCTTTACAAAACCATTCCCAAAAATGTAAGCCATATGATATATTACTCTTGCGTTCTGAGATCTACAGGTGTGGCTACGGAGTAACGGTGAGGAGCTGATTTGGGATTTTGTCAGAAGCCTCTGGTGGGGGGGGGGGGTTGTTTGCTATAAATGGCTTGTGTTCATCGGGGCACAACAGGATATGATAAACGAGTGTTTCTTAATGGACAAGTTGAGATTGTACCTCGCTGTTTTGTGCCCGCTGAACACTCGTTCTGTGTTCCAGACGCCTCGTATAACACGTTCCACCAGGAGGAGGACTATCCAGTGGTGAGGTACCTGAGACAGCCTCTGCACTTTGAGGTGGAGCTGACCAAGTCCTCTGACCCCAAGGTAGCGCTGGTGCTTGACCACTGCTGGGCCACCCCCAACGAGGACCGTGACTCCCGACCCCGGTGGAATCTCATCATTAATGGGTAACTTGTTGTTTTTGGGCCTAAACAAGTGTTATTCCACAGGTGTGGTTCCTGAGTATTTAGCAACCTATCATGCTTGGCAGGCCATTTACTTTGGCTACCGTGGCTATGCCCCATCCATAGGTAATGAGTGGTCACAATGGTTTGAGCTTAAAAACGATGTGAGCAGTATGCGGTCTGTCACCAGATCTCCACCCAAATGAACACTTATGGGAGATTCTGGCGCGTAGCATCACATGTTTGTTATCACTGCAGTGTAGCATTGAAACAGAACGTATGACGCAAACAAACGACTCTAAACCGCGTTGTCTGAAAAGCATCTAAACGATGTTTTGTACTGATGAGAAATAAAGGTCTTCACAACTTTATTCCACCTTTGCTTGTAAAATATATAAATGCTATCATCTAGTCTAAATAACAGCTAGACTTGTTTTACAATGTGCTCACCAGTGATGTGGTACAAGGGAGCCATGTAAATCTAGTTTGGAAAATATGGCAGCCATGTTTGTCAAGCAAGAACTCCCTAATCCCATTCACTGCGCCCATTGCCTGAGATCTTAACTTAGTTTGGCCACTTCATGTGACAAATCTTTGTACTTGTTACGGCGTACACGTGACAAGTAGTTTACAATTAACAAATCAAAAAGCCAATTGTTGTCACCTCCCCAAATGCAAGCCTAGCTTAACCGTAGCACGAAAGCTAAACAGAGTTGTAAGATATAGATCAATCCATTAGAGATACTCTTAATGATCGGCTATGACAAGCCAACTGACATTTACTCCTGAGGTGCTGCACCCTCGACAACTACTGTTATTATTATTTGACCATGCTGGTCATTTATTAACATCTTGGCCATGTTCTGTTATAATCTCCACCCGGCACAGCCAGAAGAGGACTGGCCACCCCTCATAGCCTGGTTCCTCTCTAGGTTTCTTCGTAGGTTTTGGCCTTCCTAGGGAGTTTTTCCCAGCCACTGTGCTTCTACACCTGCATTGCTTGCTGTTTGGGGTTTTAGGCTGGGTTTCTGTACAGGACTTTGAGATATCAGCTGATACATTTGATTTGATTAAGTCCTTGGGGTAAGGTATTGTGGAGAGGATGATGCGGGAAATGTTACTTAGATGGGGGATTTATCAACAGTTTTTCTAAGCTAAATACCCCTGGAAAGGGGGGTCTGATCTGGCAACCCTGTGATGCTGTTTTCAAATCAACTAACGGCTTGGAAGTCTTTGTCTTGAATGCACTGAAGTCTATGGGGGTACTCCGAGATCCCAGGTGTCTTAAACACCTTACGTCAGTCGAGTCTGACAGACTCTTACGTGATAACCCAACTGCATTGTATGGCGTTAGCTCATATTCAGTACCACCTTCAATAGTGTTTTACACACGTGTCCATTACAATCTAGGCAAGAATCAGAATGCCTGAATAAAATGCTAAGTACATTATACTTACGGTATGCTACAGTAGAAACGATAACACGTTACACAGAAAATAAGGCACTTTAAAAGGAATGTCCACAGTTATTTGTAAGGCAGGCAATAAATGTGCCAGGGTGTGCAAATGTCTGTATGCTTGAAGGAAAGGTTGTCCGGCTCATTCAAATAGAAATTGTCTGCAACAGTGAAATGGGCTACTTTTGTGAATGAATGAGGCAAACTTAGAAGTTGAAACGGCCTATAGAAAATGAGCAGGTAGTGTGCCTTGGTTTGAGGTCAGCGTGGGTTAACTGTCCACATTTTGGAACAGTGAGTGCATTCTGACATCCCGCGCATAAAATAAACTCCCACTGGGGCGACTGTTGAAGATATTTGGAAGTCGCGTGTGGAAAGGTTAAGACACTATGTTGGCGTTACCTACACCTTTTTACTCAATGTTATCCTTTTGGTTTGCTACAGTTCAGTGTTGTGCCGAACTGATGGTCAGTCGAATAGAAATCGAGAGCGGCTGGCAAGCTTAGCTTGCCTTTCCGATTGGTTTCATACAACTGCTCTTAACGCTGACTGAATACTTGTTGATTTCAGGCACAAGTGACCTCTTGTGTTTAAAACAGTTATGCGCTTAACATAATGGATGGTTCACACGCCTGTGCAGCATGGAAGTTGATGTTTGAAACTGAATAGGATCAGTTGACAGGATCCCTAGAAGTTGATACTTTCAATGGAATTTCCTGTCCTAATTGGGAGTTGCTAAACATGAACAAATACCACAGACAAGTGTAGCAGCATCTTGCTAGCTAATGTTCATATTTAAAAAAATGTTACGACACAGCTGGGTTTGTCATAAGCATTGATTTGGGTGAGCACTTTGCCACAGATGGACACCGCTGGCCTGATGTTTAACTTTGCCATCTTATCTCAAGAATTTAAATTGGGTAACCTATTGAAAGATGACTTATTTTTCCTACATTGTAATGGACACTACAACCTTTGGTAGATGGGCTACAATGACTTTGCCCGTGATTATGCACGCTGCAAATGACACTTTATTTTGCGGGTGCCTTTTCAGTATCTGGATACATGTTACACCAAGCAGTGTAGTGAAGCAACTTTATGGTCAAAACCATTTTTTGGGGGGATCGGGTTTACCAAATGCTATCAAATCACGCAATTTTAAAATTTGGCACCACTTATTTTAATTTGCTCCGGCGGCCATGTGGACACAAGGCTCATCTGTCACGGGAGTAACTTTGCAGCTGTTTATTAAATCAGAAATGTCATCCTGGTGGGGGTGGTAGCAGTTTAAAAAAACAAGCTGAAAATGTTTTTTGTATATCATAGGAAAAGACACCACATTCACATGGCTGTGCACGAAATGGGCAGTTCAGATTTGTCACTTCAGCTGCAACTATATCATACTTGGCTTAAATCGTTGTGCAAATCCTGAGAAAGCTCTGGTCGTCTGTCAGCTCAAGTGGATTTGTACTGGTGTGGGCGTTTGTCTCTTAATGTAACGTCTTCAGATTTCACAAATCCCTTTTTGCTAATATCTGTCAGTTAAACAGTAAATGATAAACCTCCCAAAGATGCAAATTTTAAAAAAGTAGGCCTAAACTGTCAATGCGTAGGCCTTTATGCACTCTGGCCGCCGAGGACGGTTCTGACACGCTCTCTGATGTCACTAGTGGCATGGCTACTTACTATGCACATTTTCTAGGGGAGTTTCTCTAACACGTTCAAAAGTGAATACTGGAACAATATTTCTAACATAAGACTGGTCAGAGATAGAAAATGAATGTCATAATGCTTTTTAACAAGGAAATACTGGAACTATAAAAGTGCTCACACTACAGGTAGGAAGTCTCAAGCCTTTACATTATATATGAAATATGTTGGGGGGTTTTCAAGACCGAGGTATAAGAGTTTTGGTGGGAAAAGCCTGTTAACAAAGACATTCCTTTAGTTCATACTGGAGGGGGAGAAGGAACCCACTTCTCCTGTCATTTACAACATGGTGTAAATTGATCTGATCCTCACAGGACAGTCATGACACCACCATAAGACTTCGTACACAAGGCGGTTGGGGTTTACAGTGTTTTCTTGTTCCTAACTTAGTCCCTCTCTCTACACTGGCAGTTGTGAGAACCCGGAGGATCCGTACCGTGTGGTCTTCCACCCGGTGGTAGCTGACGCCAGGGTCCACTTCCCCCCTCACGTCAAACGCTTTGAGGTCTATATGTTTTCCTTCGTCGAGAATGCGGTTGAGCCGAGTGGCCAGGTAACAAAGTTCACCCAACAATCTTTATTGGTTAATTTTGTGTGAGTGGCAATCATCCCTTTTTTTAAATTGATCTGACACCATCAAATCTTTGATTCCTAGGTCTTTGTCCATTGTGATGTGGTCATTTGTGATGCCAGTAGTCCCTCTGGCAGCCCCTGTAGTGGACAATGTGTGAATCAGGACAACTCGAAAAGAGGTAGGTCTTGTTTTATGCTTTTCAGACCCTGTCAGACCATAACTGAACTAATAGGTTCTCTCTCTCAACAGGTCAACGACATGTCAAAGACCTCTTTGAGGAGCCTCATTTCTATGTTTCTTCTGGATACATTCTTTGGGTGTAATGTCTTGTTCTAACATGTCAAATAAAGTGTTCTATATAACAATTACGTTTGCTTTACTTGCGTAGCAACAATCCTAACCGTTGGAGCTACCTTAATTGTATCTGATTTGCGCATATACTTTAGTGGATGTAGTAGGCTTGTCATCTGACGTGTGTCAATCAACCCTTTTGTAAGCATGGACCTCTGAACCATCCACCGGAGATAAGTGTTGCGCACCAATTTCCCGTCTAGGATGAACAATGGGTGTCAAAACAAAAGCTTTCCAATGTCCAGTAGGAAGAACTGACTCAATGTTATAGCAGATGGTGGTTTGTGAGGCCAGCAGGGCTGTGGTTGGATGCAGGCCCCAGGGAGCGCAACAGTGTTGGGAATTTTCAACAAATTACAACTTTCCTTGATACCTCTCACTAGCTTGGTTTCCATCCAAATATGGACATTACTTTAATGATATGCATGTCAATCTCAAATGGGAAGAGCTTGACTTCATCACTACTTGTTTTTTTAAGAAGTGTTGACAAGCTGAATGTACACTGCTCAAAAAAATAAAGGGAACACTTAAACAAGACAATGTAACTCCAAGTCAATCACACTTCTGTGAAATCAAACTGTCCACTTAGGAAGCAACACTGATTGACAATAAATTTCACATGCTGTTGTGCAAATGGAATAGACAAAAGGTGGAAATTATAGGCAATTAGCAAGACACCCCCAATAAAGGAGTGATTCTGAATTAAGAAACCTGAGATCCCAGCTAATTTCCTCACGCTATACAATGTCC